>NC_079491.1:71340298-71643329 GCF_020520425.1 Spinacia oleracea | reverse complement strand
TATAAAAGTAATACATAAACTAAAAAGGTACCTCCCTTAAAACTAACCCGTACAAAAAAAGTAACATGTCTAAACTATAGAAGTAACATACCTAAACTAAAAAGGTACCTCCCTTAAAACTACTCTGTATAAGAAAAAGTAACATGTTTAAACTATAGAAGTAACATACCTAAACTAAAAAAAGTACCTCCTCTAAAATTATAAAAAAAAAGTAACATGTCTAAACTATAGAAGTAACATACCTAAATTCGCAAGTGTGAACTGGTCTCACCATCAGTTGATGGTGAGGACAGTCTCATATAAGAATTTGGGTTTCGCTTTTGGTTAGTTCTAGATTTGGAATTTGTAATCTATGTACTTTAATATATAAATGATAAATTTTGTGTTACAAGTATATAAGCAAATTTCAAGTTTGGATTAATTGTATAAAGTTGTTGTAATGAAAAAGTAAGAATACAACCAAAGAATTGATAGAACGCTAAAGTGATGGATATCCGATATCCGACAATACCCGATTCGAAAATTTCGGATACCCGAATATCGGATATTCGAAAATTTCGGATCAGATACGGATATCAGATATTTGATTTTTTTGATACGGATATCCGATCCGAAACGTGATTTCGGATCGGATATCTGATCCGTGCTCAGCCCTACTTGGGAGACGAACATTGGTCACTAGGAGAATAGGTCGTTGGGGGTGTCAACGGCCCTCCGATGCCTAAGTCTGTAATGGTTGAGAGAAAAAATAAAAGAGACGTGTACTTAAAGAAATGAAAAATAAAGTAATTGCGTTAAATCTGATAGAATTATTAACGACAATGGTTTAGAAATGATAAAGCTTGAGATGGGTGGCGTTCCAATTTCGAGGGAACTTTCTTCCTTCTTCGAAAGTGTGTATGCTCCTTTGCCGATTATCTTGTCGATTAAGTATAGTCCTTCCCAAGCTGGTACCAATTTACCTGTATTCAAATCCTTCGTGTTTTGAAACACTTTGCGCAGCACCCAGTCGCCTTCCTTGAAGATCTTCACTTTGCGCAGCTTCTCTGACTTCTTCGGTATCATCGAGGTTCTCTCTCAACTCCACGTCCTTCTTTTCTGGTGTCATCAACCCGTATCTGGCACTAGGAAATTTCACTTCTAGGGGCAGTACGGCCTCGCACCCATAGACAAGTGAGAAAGGTGTCTGCCCCGTTGCCATCTTAGGCGTCGTCCTATTGGCCCATAGGATGAAGGAAAATTCTTCTGCCCAACGCCTCTCCTTTGCGTCCAGTATCTTCTTTAACGAACGAATTATTGTCTTATTGCTCGAATCCGCTTGACAGTTAGCTCGGGGGTACCTTGGCGTTAAGGCAATAAATTTGACGTACCTTGAGGTATGAGCCTTGGCGGCTTATTTATAGTGTTTGTATAGTAAATGCCCTATAGGTCATTTATTACTTGATGGGCCTTGGGCCATGTAGTGGGATGATTATCCTTTGAAGGATAAGTGGCTTGTATGTTGTTGATGTAACCTTTTGGGCTTTTGGCCTGCAGGCCCCATTGGGAGTCAATGGGCACCCAAACAACAACTTTAGTTAAATATAAAGCACCCCGCAAACAATCACCTAAATCAGCCAGCCACTAGACTACAATGCTCATGACCTGCCTGCCTGCAACCTTTAGCTTTCCTAGCCAACACCTAAAGAAACCTAACAAAGCAACAAGGTTGATGTTGTGTTGATTTACCTCGCCTCAACTTGAGCTACAACTGTTTGATGCAATAATGACTATTTTTAAGAGTAGCACCATGATCAAATGCAGGCAAAACGTCAAGCTAAGGAGAACTAAACTCTCCCTGGAGTTAACCATAATAGGCCTGAGAAAACACCGCTCAAGAAAATCCATGAAGCTCTCATTTTCGGAGCAGGAAAAAGGAGACTATTCTCCAAATGTTTCTCCTATTCTGTAGGTTCTACAGGGCAACAAAACTCTATTTTCCGGGAAAAATCATGTTCGAAGTAAAAGCATTTCAATCATGCCAATACAAACACACAAAGGAGGAAGAATTAAAAATTTTGGTGGAGAAAATATAGATAGAGTTATGAAGTACTTTTTATGGATAAAGTTTTTAAAATGTTACATGGTTATGTTTTTACCTTATGAGTGATTTTTCAAGGGATATTTTTTATTAAAAAGAAAAAAAATTACTAAAAAAATACAAGTAAATAACTTTTCTTTATATCAAGGTAATTTTTAAGCATTACGGATAACTTTACATCAACTATTCAATATTTATCGTATACCCTGATGTAATTAAGAACTAGATTTCGGGCTCGGGCAACGCCTCGAGTGGCCGAGTCATCACTTCTTTAATTGTAACTATGTCTTTCTACCAAAAAAAAAATCATTATCAACTCCTATTTTTATTAAAATAAAATTTCTTTCTTTTATTATCACTTTGTTATATTTTGTTTATAAAAAATAACACGTAATATTGCATATCCAAATAGATAAGTTATTAGTGTTCAAAGCATCAGATGATGGGTTCGAATATTGTATTTCTAATTTTTGAGTAATATGTGGATGACACGTAATGGCATGTGTCAAATTAAAATAATAGGGCGCCACGTGACATTTTATACTTTCTTACAAACGAATTTTAATATATTAGATTATTAGAGCTATATATATTGTTATATATTAATTATTTAGGGAAAAGGTACCAAATAAATCCCGGAAAACATGAGGTCGAAACACCAAAAGAAAATCAAACTAGAACTAATCCCTCTTGTTGTCCCTCTTTGTCCCCATAAAACTTGCCAAAAAGGGTAATGCCCACTACCCAAACCCACATTGTACAACCCCTAATATAATATTGATCCTGACAAACTGTACAACACCTAGAATTGAAATTTATACAATCCAAAATCTAGAACGCCAACTCATCATCATCCGTAATATGCGCCCCCAAAAAGTAGCCTTCATTTTCAGTTGTTGGTGACCGGCCTCCCCATCTTCAATTTTAACAATCTATATTGCATTAGCAATTGTTGAACCACCAACAACAAAGGGAGAGAACTCATTTCCTTTTCCTTTCTCCATCTTCGTTTTGTCCTTATTAGAAGAGTTATCACCACTTGCTTGATTGTTGACACAATAGAACCAAAGACAATTTGAGAAGCTGAAGAGGTTGTAGCAGTCTTGTTAAGAGTATCAACATTATGATTCTTCGAAACAATGGCCAGAGCACTTGCACGAACATTTTTCCTTACATTACTTGCATATTCTGGATTTGCATGTTCAAAATCAATTTCATAATCTGCCTTAGCACACGGACAGATGATGTAATGAAGTTTATGACCAACTGCCATGACCAAAGAATGAGCAGCCAGGGCATGGCAAGTTTTTTGGGACAAAGAGGGACAACATGAGGGATTAGGTCTAGTTTGAGTTATATACATTGTTGATTTTGATAATAATTTTATATACGAAGTATTTGACAATGGTAATAACCAGAGTGTAAATGAATTTATTTACCTATCCCGGTTCTAGAATGAAAGAAATTCTGCTTCCGTCAAACTCCGAATAAACCTTGTTGGGGTCACTCTGATGGACACTTTTCCGTTAAAACTGCTATTGGATTCCTACCTCAAGTTCCAAGTGGGAATTTCATTAGATTTAGAAATGAAACCTCCCTCCAAAACTTAAAATTTTTCCATGAAATTTAAACGTTCCACAACAATTGACATAGAAACTCAAGACCGTTTTCTCTTAACTTACACCTTAACTTTGAATTATGCAACAATCCTCCGATCATTTATAGCTTGACCATAAACATAATTATACAAATATATTTTTTTCAGCTTTTCGTTGTTTACATTCGAGCTTGGATAAAGCTTTAATCACGAAACAAGCTATTAACTCTATTTACTCTATTTACATTAGAGCTTTTACGATATTTTCAGAATGAGATTATAGAATGGGAGTCGACTCTCTGGATTTTCTTTCTTCACCACCCGTCAAATCTCATTGGCATTCCACATCCAAGTTAAATTGGTCATCCCCGCCTCCGGGAAATAAATAACTCCGCAGTAGCACCAACATGTCCTATAACTTAGGCTCTAATTCTCCTTTTCTGGCAGAAACAATAACCCTTCATAATGCCTTTTCTGGCAGAAACAATAACCCTTCATAATGATATGTTGTTGGCTATTCAACATAACATAAATAACATTTTTATTGATTATGCCAGTTTGATTCATCCGCCTCTCGTTTTGTACTCGAAAGAAGCAAATAGGGTTACAAGCTACTTATCTTCACTTGGACATTTGGTATCATGCCATAGAGACATTGATCCTTTAATGGATTGTAAATTTTTTATTTTCTCTTTTTGAATTTAGGTCATAGTATTGAGAGAAACAAACCTAACCTTTTCAGGTACTTTTCTTTCTTTAAAAAAGATCTAGATTCTAGAATGGGGCAGGAATGTATGTATGCACCCCTTAGAAGATCGAAAAATCCAGAAAAAATATCTTCTTTTTGAAATTACTCTTTAGATTAAAAAATCGTGCATCGCACAGGTGCTATACTAGTTCTTTACCTAAACAAACACAGGTTCAAAAAAGGATGGAAACTACACCCTAGTTCATTCTCCTGATGAGCTCATTAATGAAGTTCTCACGATTTCCAGCATCTCCACCTTCAACAAAGTGGTTCCTCTTCTTCTTTAGTCCACCCAAAGGAGCAGAGAGCTGGAATGGCCATAGGAAGTTGTTGGCCTCCTTGAAGTGAGGTCCCACTGTAATGATCTCGTGGATGAGATCTTCCACACAGATGATGCCATGCTTTCCAAGAGTCTGTAGACAAACAAAGACACAAATACAAACAGAGACAATAGGTTGGTATCTTCCATAATCACAAAACAAGGATTTACGATCATTAAACAAAAGACCAAAAGCTAAAACAAGTAGTGACTTCCACTTTTTTTTTAAATGCAACTTCATATCATCCACTATGCACATTAAGCTTGGAGACACCAAAATATGGATTTACCACTAATGCTCATCAGGCTCGGGTATCATAAAACAGCAATCATAAAAATATTCAACCATGTTTTAGACCCAACATTAAAGAAATAATGACAAAGTGTAATTAGCCTTGTAGGTTTCCATATATGACTTGTTTGTCTACAGTCGACAAAAAGTAACATATGCAAAGAATTACCTGCTCAACAATGGAGTTATCGGTCAAAGCAATTCTCTGCTTGTTAACCTTGCCATAACCCCTCTTGTAGATCAGCTCCCTCACACTCTTCAAGTTAGGGTACCTGCAAAGATTGGGCTTCGGTGAGAATCATGGTAATCTACTTGGAGGCAAAAAATAACAGTGTAGGGGAGGGCATATACCCAAAGGTAACAAAGGGCTCAACACGGTGCAACATGTTCAATGTAGCCTTGTTCACCTTCAAGAAAACACCGTTGAAAATCTGCATAGACCAATAGCATTAAGCCACTAGCAAAACAAACAGAGAACTAAAGAAGCACTATAACATATTTAAACACCATTGAAAAGATGGGACCAGTCAGGTTGAAGTTAATAGTCAAACACAGCAGTGTAACAGAGGCACAAGGAAGATAAAATCTAAAGCCAGTCAACACAATTCCTGATGCAGTGAAAAAAAAATTGGAACAACGATAAAACCTGGTCAACCACATTATTTTTTTTATCTGCTATAATCTCCAGGAACGAGATATATGAACAAGCCATTCATTACAAAAATAAAACTAAACTTATAGACAACACAAATAAGCATGCTCAGAGACCAGCAGTAATTCAACTAGCCAAATAAACCACACATTATAAACTGTGTATTCATACCTGTCTCAATCGAAGAAGCTGCAGAATAGACCTTGTCTTGGGGTGCATGGCATTGATACTGAACACACAAATCAATTACCATTAATGCCACATACTCAATCTACAAATCAAAGTTCATTACGAAAAAGAAATGATCACCCACCCTCTAATACGAATGATAAAAAGGAGCTTAGCTTCTGGCTCGACATAGAATCCACCCTTCAACTTAGCCTCTCTTCTCAGACAGATCAGCTCTCTCTCCTGAGTACCAAAAAGCAAGTTAAATTAAAGCCTTATCTTTCCGATGAAAGGATGAGTACAAATACCACAATAAACTAAAACTGACCTGGTTTTCATATTCCTTTGAGTACTGTTGGGCCCTCTTAAAGATCAGTTTCCTGTTTTCACTTCTCTTCGTCTTCAAAACATCTTGCTCTTCCTTCTTTGCTAAAGCCCATTCAGCCTCCCTCTTCTGCTTTTTCAAAACCGACTCGGGTACAACAACTTTAGTAGCCTCCTCACCCATTTCTGCTCAACAAATACATCAACCATTCACCCATTAAAACCAAAACAAATTACCCACATCATATATAACCTACAATTATGTATCCTTAAACATCACAACTAACAAGTTGCTTATCCATGTCATATAATCTGGCAAACTGCATAGAAGGTTTAAATGCATTACAAACATCGGAAATTCAATCAATTTTACATACAATGTCATCTTTGAGCTATAATCCACAAATTTTGCTACCCATTAGAGACACAGAACACAAATTTGCCACGATTACATTAACTATTTAAACCTTCCCTCAAAAAAAACATAACCTATCTAAACCAAAATTAATTTGCAGATATTCCTACCCTCGTTAAGAAAATGGCAATACGTAATCCCATTTTTTGACCGACAGAAGACTATTTCCCCATTAAATCACATCTAGCATACAAAAATAGAACTTCAGTAGTAAATCAAATATTATTTTGAGAACTAAGTTTGCATAACCCTAATTCCCGAGATCCATCTATTCATTTCTATCACATTTCACAAAAATAATTAACAAAGAGATCCAACCAAATCCATAAAAAAATGGGAATATCAACTTACAGATACTCGATTATTCAGATCAAATGCAAAAGTAACAGATTAAAAACGATGATTGTTCTACATCGGAAGAGCAAAAGCGGAGAGAAAGTACCTTCCAGAGTCTGAGCAAAAACCCTAGTCGCAAGTGAGGGGAGAACGGAGAGAGAGTGGCAAACGCAAAAGAAATTAGGGTTTGTAAGGGGGGAACCGGGGAAGAATAAGAGGCAAAGAGCTGGCAAAAATGATCCACGCCATCAACTTAACCCGAACCAAATCAAATGAAGTCGGGTTTGGATTAATATTTTCAACCCATTTAATAGGTTATGGCTCGTTCGGTATCACTGTCAATTTTCAGTTTTGGTTTTCTTGTTTTAAAAGTCATGTGATTTAGATTGAACCATTAACTAAAAAATAGCCTTACTTATATTAATCATATTGATTTTGAAAACTGACAACCAAAAACTGAAAACTACTTTTTATTGTTTTCATATTTTGGTTTTTAGTTTTGTGAAAAACAAAAAACTAGAAACAAAAAGCGATACCAAACGGAACCTTAGGGGTGTTTGGTTTGCGGTTTTTAGGCATGAGGTATGGGTTTAGAATGGTCTAAACTCATATCATGTGTTAGTTCAGGGGCGGATCTTTGTTTGGCCTGGCCACCCCGGTCGGAAAATTTTGTAGTGTATTTTTAGTTACGCCCCCTAAAATTGTGTACAATTGTATAATTACATAGTTGTAGGGGTTGTTTTTCCCGCACACAGTGGTTTTGAATTCCCCTACGATTTTTGTAGATTTTAAATTTCGAAGGAGTCGCCACCAAACAATATTTAAGGGTCCGGTTTGGAAAGACCAAAGTTGACTCTTGTGTATAAGGCATTGAATTTTAGAAACCGAATGGGTGAGATTCGGGCAAGGGAACGAATTGCTTATTTTGCGAGCTTTAGAAGTACATTCGAATGCAAAACACTGATCATTTTTTAATAATCCTAATCATGACACTATGTTGGTTGGAGCATGCATTTTAGAGCATAGAAATTGCTACTTGTATGTGGTCACTTTGCTTTAAAGTTAATTAAAGGAACCTAATGCCGGTTTGTTCAAGAATTATCTTTGTTAAGCGTGATGTAACATTTTGTATGTTGTTGAATTTAGCATGTGAGGTGATGAAAGTAATAAACAAGTAAAGCATCATCACAATAAAGAAAGGAATTATTGAAATGCGTACAAAACCACATCACCTTGAAATAAGGTGAGTAAAGAGTGCGGAATTGAAATTGCAAGAATAAAGGTGCTATATTGAAATGCGATATTGAAATTGCGGTATTGAAATGCGATATTGAAATTGCGGTATTGAAAATGCGATATTGAAATTGTATTATTGTATTTGAGATCCGAACGCCAAACGACTACTTAATGATAAGTGCGTCCGACACAGATTCAATTCTCTAAAAATCTCCACATTAGGATGAGTTCCTCATCATAAAGTATCTTAGATTTTGGTTATTGAAATTGAACTTGAACATTGAACTTGAATATTGAACTTGGGAGGCTTAATTCTTAAAGTTTAAACCTTTTAATGTTAAAAAGGTCTCACCTTCAATGTGCTCCGTAACTTTTGAAGTTGATTCTAGTTTAAGGAAGTGATTACAAATAACCTTAAACATCATAGAATCTTGAAAATGGGACTTGTATTTGAACATAAAAGATGAATGTTCATATGTTCTAGTTTAGAAAAGGAATTGCACTTTTCATAAACATCCTTGAACTTTTTGAAAAGGTTTGGATTTTGTAAAATTGTGTGATTGTTGTAAGGAATACTTTTAAGAAAAAAAGCATCAACTAACTAATCATTTTTGAAATCAAAGCTTGAATCTTGTATGGCATTATTGAAATGGTGCTTGGACAATCATTTGGGAAGAATTTCAAGGATGAAATCTCCCCAAAGATGGCACTTTTGACATGTTTTTCCTAGTTAGTCATGAGCATGAACTCAAATGACAACATCCTTGGAATTGTATTTAGAATTGTAGAAGAGTAGAAAGCATCATAGTGATTTGATTAGGGATTCGGAATTACCTATTTAGGACTAGTTTAGCTTTCCGATTAGTGCTCCCAATTGCTTAAATGTTTGGAATTGTGATGGAAATTGTAGATTTGAAATTGAATTTTGTATTTGATTTTGAGGGGAAATTTTGAGATTACGACGATGTATTATCAATCTGCCTCCACAAATGCTTAGGAAATCGGGGTTTAAATAGGGGATTAAGCGGCTAAAATCCAAATGCCACATGCGCCTGGTGCAGGTGACGTGGCCTAGAGTCCGCCAAAGCAAGGACGATGACACCGTCCTTGCTTTTGTCTTGTATTGTTGTACCTTTGTACGGTTTGTACAAATTTGGTGTTAGGTTATGATACATATGACAAAACATAAATCATGCGGAAAACCTTAATGCCAGGAAACATATTATTTACACATAATCATTTAGCATAATTCAGATGCATACACTTTGTAGCGTGCCCTCCCTAGCTGCGCACGAACCGAACAAGAACAAGTCTTTAGGACTCCAAGTGTCGTCCCTCCGTAGATAGTCCACAGCACGTCCGGATCCGCCTTAAGCTTGACCAACTAGAATCGCCCTTAAGGTACTAGGAAATTTTGGCTAATAGGCTACAAGTGTTTGGCTGATTTTGTTCCAAAATCTTACCTTTGAATACTTCAACCCTCGATCTAAATATGTGACCCTAGGCACCTATTTATAGAGTTTATGGAAAGGAATTATAATCCTATTAGGATACTAATTAGTTTAATTAGAATTTCATTAAAACTCTTTTAAACTAATTCTATCTTTATTAAGATTAGAATTTAATCAATGAACGAATTCCATCAGCTTTAGGATTCGTATCGAACACAAACGTTGCACGACCACGAGCGTACCGCACAGCCCGCGCAGGCCTTGCGGCCCACACGAGCAGGCGCTGCTCGCAGCCCACGAGCGTCAGCCCGCGCGCGCGCGCCTTGGCCTTGTTGGGCCTGGCCTTGCGCTAGGCCTGGCGTGGCCTTGGCTGCGTTGTGTTGGGAGCTTGGCTTGCTGGACGCGGACCTGGCTTCGTGCTAGGCCTTCGTCTAGCAAGTCTCGTCCGATGCTAATTCGTACGATGCGCTTCCGATTAAATTCTCGATCCCGGAATTCATTTCCGATACAAACAATATTTAATATTTCCGATTCCGGAATTATTTCCCGTTTCGAGCAAATATTTTATATTTCCGTTTCCGGAATTTATTTTCCGATTTCGATAATATTTCCGATTCTGACAATATTTCCGTTTCCGGCAATATTTCCGATTCCGGCAATATTTCCATTTCCAATAATATTTTCCGATACGTACCATGTTTCCGTTTCCGGCAACATCTACGACTTGGATAATATTTATACTTCCGATACGATCCATATTTCCGTTTCCGGTAATATCATCGTTTCTGGAGTATTCACTTGCTTGCCTTTGACGATCTCAGCTCCCACTAAAACCAAGATCCGTTGATTCCGAATATCCATAGATGGAGTATTTAATGCCATTAAATACTTGATCCATTTACTTACTATTTGTGTGACCCTACGGGTTCAGTCAAGAGTAAGCTGTGGATTAATATCATTAATTCCACTTGAACTGAAGTGGCATCTAGCTAGGCATTCAGCTCACTTGATCTCACTGAATTATTAACTTGTTAATTAATACTGAACCGCATTTATTAGACTTAACATTATATGCATACTTGGACCAAGAGCATTATTTCCTTCAGTCTCCCACTTGTCCTTAGGGACAAGTGTGCATTTCCTAATTCCTTTGTCGCTCGATGCTTGCTCTTGAACATAAGGTAAGAGTTGTCATCCTTATTACGTCCAGAGGTGTTTCTCGGTTTCAGAGTTCAACTGATCAAATAAACAGATAATCATAGCCTATGATTCATCTGAGCACGGCCATGCATTTTACAGTTTCTAGCTCTCCGAGTGGCCTTGTACAACTTTTAAGCATCTCATCCCGATTTATGGGAGGACAATCCCAATCTTGCGATCTTGAGATTAGACTTCGTTTGATAGGTGATTACCTGAGCGTTGCCTTTATAGCCTCCTTTTACGGTGCGACGGTTGGTCAACGTCAAAGTAAGCAGTTCTCAAACAAGTAATCTCAAATCACTCAGGTATTGAGGATTTAGTGTCTAATAATTTTAATGAAATTTACTTATGACAGATTTTCATCTCTTGCAGTAAAGTTTCATAGGTCTGTCCGATACTAGTCTTCCCAAAGTAAGTATCTATGCAAATGATTATGACATTGCCATGTCTACATAGTTCAAGAAACAGAACTACTAGTCATCTTGCATTCTAGTCGTTTAACGTTTTCTATGCGTCCATCTTTATAGAAAACTCCGACCAGGGACCATTTTCAACTTTTGACATTCATGTTCACTTGATAGACATTTCTTAGTTACAGGACTGGTCCTGACAGTCTATCTTGAATATTTCGTCAAATTGAAGGGACTCATCATTTAATAAACCACAAATTAAATGGAAAATGAATTCTATTCATTTATTGTGAATGATCAACCAATAATGTTTTACAAAGCATTAAACTCTAAAACTTTAAAACATTAAACAAGGACATCAAAGCCATTCTCCAATATGCTTGATTCCCATGGCTGCAGTGTGCGAGTTGTGCTTCGCATGCGGCAGAGGTTTAGTCAATAGATCTGAGATGTTGTCATCAGTTCCAATCTTGCTTATCTCGACTTCTTTTCTTTCAACGAACTCTCGTAGAAGGTGAAATCTACGAAGTACATGCTTGACTCTTTGGTGGTGTCTAGGCTCCTTTGCCTGTGCAATAGCTCCGTTATTATCACAATATAGGGCTATTGGTCCTTTAATGGAGGGGACTACACCAAGTTCACTTATGAACTTCCTTAGCCATATAGCTTCCTTTGCTGCTTCATGTGCAGCAATGTACACCGCTTCAGTTGTAGAATCTGCAATGGTGCTTTGCTTAGCACTTTTCCAGCTTACTGCACCTCCGTTGAGGCAGAAGACAAACCCAGACTGTGATCTGAAATCATCTTTTTCGGTTTGGAAACTTGCGTCCGTATAGCCTTTAACAATTAATTCATCATCTCCACCATAGACCTGGAAGTCATCTTTGTGCCTTTTGAGGTACTTCAGAATATTCTTGGCAGCAGTCCAATGTGCCTCTCCTGGGTCTAACTGGTATCTGCTCGTAGCACTGAGTGCGTACGCAACATCCGGGCGTGTACATATCATAGCATACTTTATTAAACCAATCAATGATGCATATGGAATCCCACTCATTCGTCTACGCTCATCAAGTGTTTTTGGGCACTGAGTCTTGCTTAGAGTCATTCCATGAGACATGGGTAGGTAGCCTCGCTTGGAGTCTGCCATCTTGAACCTTTCAAGCACCTTATTGATATAAGTGCTTTGACTAAGTCCAATCATCTTTTTAGATCTATCTCTGCAAATCTTGATGCCCAATATGTACTGTGCTTCTCCTAGATCCTTCATTGAAAAACATTTCCCAAGCCAAATCTTGACAGAATTCAACATAGGAATGTCATTTCCGAAAAGTAATATGTCGTCGACATATAATACTAGAAAAGCAATTTTGCTCCCACTGACCTTCTTGTATACACAAGATTCGTCTGCGTTCTTGATGAAACCAAAGTCACTGACTGCTTCATCAAAACGTATATTCCAGCTCCTGGATGCCTGCTTCAATCCGTAGATTGATTTCTTTAGCTTGCATACCTTTTTAGCATTCTTTGGATCCTCAAAAACCTCAGGATGTGTCATAAACACAGTTTCTGTTAAAACGCCGTTTAAGAAAGCGGTTTTGACATCCATCTGCCATATTTCGTAATCGTAATATGCAGCGATTGCTAACATTATTCGAATAGACTTCAACATTGCAACCGGTGAAAAGGTTTCATCGTAATCCACACTGTGAACTTGCCTGTAACCTTTTGCAACCAATCTAGCTTTGAAAACTTCAAGTTTCCCATCCTCGTCCTTTTTCAGTTTGAAAACCCATTTGCTTCCTATGGCTTGCTAGCCATCTGGCAAATCGACCAAATCCCATACTTGGTTTTCAGACATGGAGTCTAATTCAGATTGCATGGCTTCATGCCATTGCTTGGAGCTAGGGCTCGTCATAGCTTGTTTGTAAGTCGCAGGTTCATCACTTTCAAATAATAGAACATCATAGCTCTCGTTCGTCAAAATACCTAAGTACCTTTCCGGTTGAGATCTATATCTCTGCGATCTACGCGGGGTTACCTTTCTAGATTGACCATGATTCTCACCAAATACTACTAAAGGTCTTCGAGTTTCATCCTGAATGTCATCTTAAGAATTCTCTAGAGTTTGTTGTTCGACTCGAATTTCTTCGAGGTCTACTTTTCTCCCACTTGTCATTTTGGAAATGCGATCCTTTTCCAAAAAGATACCATCTCGAGAAACAAACACCTTGTTCTCAGATGTATTGTAGAAGTAATACCCCTTTGTTTCCTTTGGATAGCCCACAAGGATACATTTGTCAGATTTTGGATGAAGTTTGTCTGAAACTAAACGTTTGACGTATACTTCACATCCCCAAATCTTCAGAAAAGACACATTTGGAGGCTTTCCAAACCATAACTCATATGGAGTCTTTTCAACAACTTTAGACGGAGCTCTATTTATAGTGAGTGCAGCTGTATTTAGTGCAAGTCCCCAAAATTCTATTGGAAGTTCGGCCTGACCCATCTTGATCTAACCATGTCTAGCAAGGTTCTGTTCCTCCGTTCCGACACACCGTTCCATTGTGGTGTTCCAGGAGGAGTCAATTCTGATAGAATTCCACATTCTTTCAGATGGTCATCAAATTCATAGCTCAGATATTCACCACCTCTATCAGACCGCAATGCCTTAATCTTCTTGCCTAATTGATTCTCTACTTCACTATGAAATTCCTTGAATTTGTCAAAGGATTCAGACTTATGCTTCATTAGGTAGACATAACCATATCTACTGAAGTCATCAGTGAAAGTGATAAAGTAGCTGAAACCACCTCTAGCATTTGTACTCATTGGTCCACATACATCTGTATGGATTAAACCCAATAGTTCAGTTGCTCTTTCTCCAACTTTAGAGAAAGGTTGCTTTGTCATTTTGCCAAGTAAACATGATTCGCACTTACCATAATCCTCTAAGTCAAATGGTTCTAGAATTCCTTCCTTTTGAAGTCTTTCCATGCGTTTCAAGTTAATATGGCCTAATCGACAATGCCACAGATTGGTGAGATCTGAATCATCCCTTTTGGCCTTTTTGGTATTTATGTTATAAACTTGTTTGTCATGATCTAATAAATAAAGTCCATTGACTAATCTATCAGATCCATAAAACATATCTTTAAAATAAAACGAACAACTATTGTCTTTTATTAAAAAGGAAAATCCCTTAGCATCTAAGCAAGAAACAGAAATGATGTTTTTAGTAAGACTTGGAACATGGAAACATTCTTTCAGTTCCAAAACTAGCCCAGAGGGCAATGACAAATAATAAGTTCCTACAGCTAATGCAGCAATCCGTGCTCCATTTCCCACTCGTAGGTCGACTTCACCCTTGCTTAACCTTCTACTTATTCTTAGTCCCTGTGGATTGGAACATAAGTGTGAGCCACAACCTGTATCTAATACCCAAGAAGTTGAATTAGCAAGTATACAGTCTATAACGAAAATACCTGAAGATGGAACGACTGTTCCGTTCTTCTGATCTTCCTTTAGCTTCAAGCAATCTCTCTTCCAATGCCCCTTCTTCTTGCAATAGAAGCATTCGGATTCAGAAGTGGGTTGACTGACCTTCCTCTTTTCAGACTTGGCGCCAGTTTGCTTAGTTGGGCTGGCCTTGTTGCCACCTTTCTTAGCATTCCTCTTCTTTCCAGATTTCTTGAACTTGCCCCCACGCACCATAAGCACATCTTGCTTATCACTTTTGAGCGTCTTTTCAGCGGTCTTCAGCATACCGTGAAGCTCAGTGAGCGTTTTGTCCAGACTATTCATACTGTAGTTCAGCTTGAACTGATCATACCCGCTATGAAGAGAATGGAGGATGGTGTCTACAACCATTTCCTGAGAGAACTGCTGATTCAGCCGACTCATATTCTCAATGAGTCCAATCATTTTGAGAACATGTGGACTTACGGGCTCACCTTTCTTAAGCTTGGTCTCAAGAATTTGCCTATGGGTCTCGAACCTTTCGACTCGAGCCAGATCTTGGAACATGTTCTTTAACTCACTGATGATCGTGAAAGCATCTGAGTTGATGAACGTTTTCTGCAGATCTGCACCCATGGTTGCAAGCATTAGACATTTCACATCCTTGTTGGCATCAATCCAACGATTGAGGGCTGCCTGAGTGACCCCTTCGTCTGCGGCTTCGGGCATCGCCTCTTCCAGAACATACTCCTTTCCTTCCTGCATAAGAACTATCTACAAGTTCCTTTGCCAGTCAAGGAAGTTTTTCCCGTTCAACTTCTCCTTTTCGAGAATTGATCGAATGTTGAATGAATTGTTGTTTGCCATAATTAAAAGTACAGTTGAAAAAGAATAAACAAATAAATAATCATTCACAGTTTCTCTTAATAAACTTAAATTCTAGCATACATGCATAATTTAATGTTCATTAAGCATTTTATTCAAGTTATGTGTTCCGGCAGGTGTGAATAAAATGATTCCAAGATCCTAAAATCCATTGAAGAATTAAGCACATTATGTATTTAGACTCAATTCTAAAATCTTTTAGGTAAGCAAAAGCCTTTTGCTAATAGTCTAGAAACTACTCTTGGTTGATAGGTACGTCTAAGAGCTTATTAGGTAAACCTATCAACTTTGCCACGACATAAAAGGACTCCTTACTTATATCGTTGAGTTTCACCAAAACTAACATGTACTCACAATTATTTGTGTACCTTACCCCTTTAGGATCAATAAGTAACACCTCGCTGAGCGTAATCTATTACTAGATTGATGTAAAGGTTATCCAAGTAAGTGTTATTTTGGCATGGCATCTTTTAACTCAATTTTTAAGTTTGGAACTTAAGGCTCTTACTATGTTGGTTAGATTTTAAGTGAACTAAAATCCTTAATCATGCAACATAATCAAGCTTCAATCTCATGCATATTTAATTAAGACATATTTAAAAGCAATAAATAACTTAGAGCATGCATAAGATAAATGTGATCTAGTATGACCCGACTTCATCTTGAAGCTTCAACTTCAAAGTCTGTCTTGAAAATGGATTGGAAATTTCGTCTTGAATTTCACTGTGGGAGGCTCCATTTTCTTCAAACAGGATCATCTATAATTAAACTAATTACAACTATTTAATGGTACGCAGACCATATTTGAATTGAAAAACAAATTTGGTGCATTAGACCAATTACATTCAAATTAATAGTACGCAGACCATATTTTCTATCCTATTTGGGCCATACTAGTCACTTCATAAACTGCAAAACAGTACATATACAATATATACCATTCACCCATTCATTATCATGAATGGCCCACTTAGCTAGTTAGTAAAAACACATTGTATGCATCACATAAATATTTGCAGCAATTAATTAAGGGCACCAATAATCTACCAATTATTCAGTCCTTATTAATTCTAGGAAAATTTGGTAATATTAATCCAACCTTTGGCCGATTTTCTTTTATTAATCCCACCTACGACATATTTTTTAATAATCCCACCTTTACTATCCGACGACTTTTATTGGGCCTAAGTGGCCGGTAATCGGTGAAAAAGTCAACGAGATGGTGATGAATTGATGATGATGACTGAATATATCGAGAGAGAGTACTGCCATGTAGAGAAATAATGCCGTTTACAACAGTTTTATGACCTGTTGGGCCCAATAAAAGTTATTAGGTAATAAAGGTGGGATTATTAAAAAATATGTCGTAGGTGGGCTTAATAAAAGAAAATCGGTCAAAGGTTGGATTAATATTACCAAATTTTCCTTAATTCTAATCAAGTTGTTTAACCTTAAAGGATTTGTAGACCTAATCAAGAGTTTATGACTAAAATTGCTCCCACTTAAACCAATAACTTTATATGCTTTACTAATTTTAAACATAAAAATGTATTTCTAGTCTAACCGGAAACATACAAGTTTAATTAAAATTTAAAGCTCATATAAAATTATAATTGAGTCCATTTATGTAATTTATTTTTCAGTTGAATTAAATGAATTTAAATTAATTCAAGGTTTCAATTTAGTAAAGGAAAATTTGTTAATATTAATCCAACTTTTGGCCGATTTTCTTTTATTAATCCCACCTATGAGTTAATTTTTAATAATCCCACCATTACTACCCAACTACTTTTATTAGGCCTAACAGGTCTATGACCTGTTGTATCCGGTAGAATGTCCTACGTGGCATTTTATTTTTTATTTATTTTTTCTTTTTAATGCTTCCTTTCTTTCTCTTTCCTCCTTATCTTTTTAATGGACAACCGCTTGAAGAAAAGTGAAGCACTACCCTGCGCACCAGCAACGACGGTGCACGAACAGCAGCGACCGACCAACATAGAGGGCTGAATGGTTGCGAACGACGGGGAAAGTGGCTATTTCTGGATTGGTGGTTTCGAACAACGGGGGGAGGGGAGAGGGGTTTCTGGTGTTTGCTTTCGCTTTATTGCAAATTAATCTGGGGTTGCTCTTGTTAGTGGGCACTCGAAGAATCTGGTGACCATATGGAGAAAGGTGGGATATTGAACCTGGAAGCGGTTATGCTTGATGTTGTTACTAAGCGTGAGTATGATACACTTGTTTACCATTGATAAAGGGGATTTTAATTAATTACTTAATTAGCTTTTTTCCTCTACCTTAGTATTCTACGTTTCTATCTTGTGTTCTTGAATCTGACTTTTTAATTGAATAAAGAACAAGTTTTGTAGATGTATGCCTTGCCTTTTTATATGACATTTGCTGCAAATGTTGTATTAACGTGTTGATGTATCAGTGATTACATCAATCAATTCAACCGCACGCATAATGAATATGATCAGTGTTTCTATTAACTAGTAATACATGTTCTATCTGTAGATGATTGTGAATTGATCATATTAAAAATCAATGTTCTCATACAATAAAACACGATGCATTTGCTCGAATTCAGTCGTGTTTTAGGTGTCTTTTTAATTAAAAATGGGGGAGAGAGAAGAGGAAGGTGATTAAAGGAAGCAAGGGGGAGAGAGAAAATGAAGAAGATGAAGGTGAAGGGAGGCATATTAAAAAATATAAAAGGAAAAAGGCAAAAAAAAAAAAAAGCTACCTGATATTCAGGTAATCGGTCACAAGGGACCAATATAAGATAATACCCCTAAAAGGTTGGATTATTAAAAAATAAGTCATAGTTAGGCTTAATAAAAGAAAATCGGCCAAAGGTTGGATTAATATTACCAAATTTTCCTTTAGTAAAATAATTAGTATAAATAAAATTTATAATAATTATAATATTCAAAATTAAAACCCGAGAAAACAATTTAAATTATTAATTTTAAAATTAATTAAAATTATTTCCGAACTGAAAATCTCAAATTAAAATTCAAAACGATTCAATCGTAACACGACGAGCACTTGAGCTTGCGCCCAAGTCCCATCGTGTGCACGACTGGTCGCTGCACAAGGCACACATAGCTCCACGCAACACGCAGCCACAGGCCACACGCAGCCATCGCTGGCCACGCTGCGCGCAGCCTCTGTGCTGTGTCGCGCCTGCTGCTGCTTTCCCTCGCGAGGCATCGCTCGCTGCATGTGAGCCATTGCTCGCTGCGCGAGCCTTCGCTCGCTGGTGCGACGCAGTGCGCGCTGTGGCGCTGCTCGCTTGCTGCCCACACGAGACTGCTCGCTTTGTCCCGCCCCTCGCCCACGCCCATCGCATAGCACACACGGCCAGCACCTCTGCTTCGCGCGCGTGCCATGCTATGCTGCTCGCTGCATTCGTACCGCACGGGCGACGAGCTCCCTTGCTCGTCGTCGCGTGCCCGCACTATACAACACCCCTTAAGGGTAACACGTAGCTTCCTTTGCTTTGTGCGTGCAACATTTATGAGCGTTTTCATAAAAATTTACAATCTTTAATTTAAAATTAACGACAAATTAATAAATCATATTAATTTCATAATTTTAGGGCGAAAAATCAAAAAATTTTTAATTAATTAATTTCCGATTAACATGGATTCAAATCTAGGTCATAAAAATTTAAAATTTAACATAAATTAACAATTTTTATGGTGGATTTTAATCATGGATACCTAATTAAATTATTAATTAATTATGAAAAACAAATCAATTCTAAATTATTCGAATTTCAAAAAATTAATCATAATTACAAATTAGGTTGTATAAATTAACAAGTATAGGCATTCATAATTGTTAAATATATACTGTAGGTCAATCAAAAACTCAAGATTTATCAACAAGAATCGCAAATATTCAATTTAACATCTTAAATTTACAAACTTTTGCGTTCGAAAAACTTAAACCTCCGAAAAGTCATAGTTAGGCTTCGAATTTGGGGATTCTGGGTTCGGCCGAAAAACACTATTTTTGTCAAAATTTTAGAATGCCTTTTACATACAAAATTGACACAAAAATCACTCGATTTGGTTGAGTAACGAATATTCTGCCGAAAAACTGCGTACATATAATTAAATAAACGCAATTTGCAATTAATTACGAAAACTAATCACCCCTTCAATTCCTTGCAAATTTGTAAAATTTAACCATGTTCATGCAATTTAGATTATGAAAATAATAAGAGGCTCGTGATACCACTGTTAGGTTATGATACATATGACAAAACATAAATCATGCGGAAAACCTTAATGCCAGGAAACATATTATTTACACATAATCATT
Organism: Spinacia oleracea; assembly: GCF_020520425.1. NCBI lineage: Eukaryota > Viridiplantae > Streptophyta > Magnoliopsida > Caryophyllales > Amaranthaceae > Spinacia > Spinacia oleracea. The sequence continues at coordinate 71,623,428 of NC_079491.1, read as the reverse complement.
TAGCATAATTTATATGCATACACTTTGTAGCGTGCCCTCCCTAGCTGCGCCCGAACCGAACAAGAACAAGTCTTTAGGACTCCAAGTGTCATCCCTCCTTAGATAGTCCACAGCACGTCCGGATCCGCCTTAAGCTTGACCAACTAGAATCGCCCTTAAGGTACTAGGAAATTTCGGCTAATAGGCTACAAGTGTTTGGCTGATTTTGTTCCAAAATCTTACCTTTGAATACTTCAATCCTCGATCTAAATATGTGACCCTAGGCACCTATTTATAGAGTTTATGGAAAGGAATTATAATCCTATTAGGATACTAATTAGTTTAATTAGAATTTCATTAAAACTCTTTTAAACTAATTCTATCTTTATTAGGATTAGAATTCAATCAATGAACGAATTCCATCAGCTTTAGGATTCGTATCGAACACAAACGTTGCACGACCACGAGCGTACCGCACAGCCCGCGCAGGCCTTGCGGCCCACACGGGCAGGCGCTGCTCGCAGCCCACGAGCGTCAGCCCCCGCGCGTGCGCCTTGGCTTTGCTGGGCCTGACCTTGCGCTGGGCCTGGCATGGCCTTGGCTGCGTTGTGTTGGGCGCCTGGCTTGCTGGACGTGGGTCTGGCTTCGTGCTGGGCCTTCGTCTAGCAAGTCTCGTCCGATGCTAATTCGTACGATGCGCTTCAATTCCGATTAAATTCTCGATTCCAAAATTCATTTCCGATACGAACAATATTTAATATTTCCGATTCCGGAATTAATTCCCGTTTCGAACAAATATTTAATATTTCCGTTTCCGGAATTTATTTTCCGATTTCGATAATATTTCCGATTCTGACAATATTTTCGTTTCCGGCAATATTTCCGATTCCGGCAATATTTCCATTTCCAATAACATTTTCCGATACGTACCATGTTTCCGTTTCCGGCAACATCTACGACTTGGATGATATTTATACTTCCGATACGATCCATATTTCCGTTTCCGGTAATATCATCGTTTCCGGAGTATTCAGTTGCTTGCCTTTGACGATCTCAGCTCCCACTGAAACCAAGATCCGTCGATTCCGAATATCCATAGATGGAGTATTTAATGCCATTAAATACTTGATCCGTTTACGTACTATTTGTGTGACCTTACGGGTTCAGTCAAGAGTAAGCTGTGGATTAATATCATTAATTCCACTTGAGCTGAAGCGGCCTCTAGCTAGGCATTCAGCTCACTTGATCTCACTGAATTATTATTTTGTTAATTAATACTGAACCGCATTTATTAGACTTAACATTATATGCATACTTGGACCAAGGGCATTATTTCCTTCATTTGGCACGTAGTGTTTTCTTAGGGATTAAGGCTTGGTTTGCGTCTAAAAACAAGCCGTTTTTGAATTTGAATTTCGTGTTTGGACTCGGTTTTACGGGACAGGGCTTGGCATGCTCGGTTTTGTGGGTCGGCGCGTGTAGACACCTAAATCGTGTCTCCCCTTATGGGATGATGACGATACTATTATCCTAGCTAGGTGGTTGGTGCAACTCCGTGCGGAAGTCCCAATTGCTAAAGTGTATTCCAAAATCCAAAATCAAAAGTCCAATTCCCGAGCCCGTTCCCGTTACGGAACTCGGTACAAAATTCAATTTCCAAAATTCAATTTCAAAATCCAAACACAATCTCACCCAATGGACCTCTCCATTGGATTTACCAGGCCTTTTCATGTCAAAATGACATTAAGCAAACCAAATTCGGGCGCCGACCCACAAAACCGAGCATGTCGGGCCCCAACCCGTAAAACTGAGTCCAAACACGAAATCGAAATTCAAAACGGCTTGTTTTTAGACGCAAATCAAGCCTTAATCCCTAAGAAATCACTACGTGCCGATTTCGAACAAATCGTACAAAGGTACAACCATATAAGACAAAGGCAAGGACGGTGTCATCGTCCTTGCTTTGGCGGATTCTGAGCCACGTCACCTGCGCTAGGCGCAGCTGGCTTTTGGATTTTAGCCGATTAATCCTCTATTTAAGCCCTCATTTCCTAAGCATTTGGGGCAGCAAATCAAAAACACATCGTCGTAATTTCAAAATCTGCCCTCAAAATCAAAATACAAAATCAAATCCTAAACTACAATTTCCTACATAATTTCAAGCATTTAAGCAATTGGGAGCACTAATCGGAAATCCAACCTAATCCTAAGTAGGTAATTACGAATCCCTACTTAAATCTACAATGCTTTCTACTTTTCTACATTTCTAAATGCAAAATCCAAAGATGTTATCATTAGGGTTCATACCCTTGATTAACTAGGAAAACTATGCCAAAGGTGTCATCTTTTGGAGGTTTCACTCTTGAAACCCTCTCCAAATGATTGTCCAAAACACCATTTCAATTATGTCATACAAGATTCAATCTTTATTGCAAAAATGATTAGTAAAGTTGACACTTTTACTCTCAAAAGTGTTACTTACAACAATCATACATTTTTGCAAAATCAAAACCCTTTTATGATTCAAATACAAGTTATGGATTCTATGATGTTTAAGGTTGTTTGTAATCACTTCCTTAAACTAGAATCAATGTCAAAGTTGTGGAGCACATTAAAGTTGAGATCTTTTTCACATTAAAAGATTTGGACTTTAAACATTTAGCCTCCTAAGTTCAAGATTCAAGATTCAAGATTCAATATTCAAAGTTCAATGTTCAAAGTTCAATTTTTATAACCAAAATCTAAGACACTTTTTAATGAGCAACTCATCCTAAATTTGAGATTTTTAGAATTGAATCCATGTCGAACGCACTTATTATTAAGTAGTCGTTTGGCGTTCAGATCTCAAATACAATAATACAATTTCAATATCGCTATTTCAATAACGCATTTGAATATCGCACCTTTCAATATCGCATTTCAATAACGCACATTTCAATATCGCACTTCAATATCGCACTTCAATATCGCATTTCCATATTGCACCTTTATTCTTGCAATTTCAATTCCGCACTCTTTACTCACCTTATTTTAAGGTGATGTGGTTTTGTACGCACTTTCAATAATTCCTTTACTTATTGTGATGATGCTTTACTTGTTTATTGCATTCATCACCTCACATGCTAAATCCAACAATATACAAAAGGTCACATCACGCTTAAGAAAGATAATTCTTGGACCAACCGGGCTTAGGTTCCTTTAATTAACTTTAAAGCAAAGTGATCACATACAAGTAGCAATTCTATGTGCTAAATGTATGTTCAAACCAATCTAGTGTCATGATAAGGGTTTTCCGAAAATAATCCTTGTCTTGTACTTGAATGTATTTCTAAAATCTCACCAAATAAGCATCTCGCTCCCTTGCCAGGATCTCACCCATCCGTTTCTAAGATTCAAGAAAGCTACAACATATGAGTTTATGTTTAGATTTTGTGTAAGTATTTTAATATCGTTTATGCATAATATGGAACAAAAAGAACACGTGTGTTTTAATACGTTTTGAGAAAATAGTTTTTGTGAATAAAATAAAGTTTTATAAAGGAAAAATCTTTGGAAAATAAATAAAACGATTTCAATAAAATCAACATTGGATTCTGATTTAGAATTCCTTGTTTTCCAAGAAAAGGTTTTTACTTGTTCCTAAAACTACTCCAACTATTTTCTCTGAAATGAACGTGTTATAAGTGGTTTGAAGAAGTCTCCTTGTTTCTCTCAATTAACGTGCACGTTACTGTTCCCAGTAACTGTTAGTGGCAGTTGAGGGAAACATGTGAAACTGACCTAGGAAGTTCTTCTGTAAAAGGAAAAGAATTTTCATTTCTCAAAACACAACTGACGACGTGCAATATTTCTAAAGTGCTTAAGAGCTTTTATAAAAGTCAGTTTGCAAAAGAGCGTGTTCCTAAAGTTCCTTTATTGTACATAAGCTTTATTAAATACTAGAGTTTTCATAATTCTAGTTGTAATTGTGGGGTTAAGGATCGAGTGATCCTTGAGTTGTGGGGTTAAGGATCAAGTGATCCTTGAGTTTTGAGTATAAGGGTTGAGTGATCCTTAAAGTGACTTAGAGTCAAGTCAGCGAGAGAGTGTGAAAGGAGCAAGCACAGTAATCAATGGGAATTGTTGTGAGGAACTCGTGTTCAAGTGGAACTCGAGTTGTTGAGCGTATTGTATTCGAGGCATTGCAATATATAAAGAGGTTGAGGTTTTCCTTCTTGATTAGGATTAAGAAGGTTCCTCATTTTCACATTCTTCTTGTTCACTGATCGTTGTTCCTTTAACGTTTAAATACAGCAAGAAACGTACTAAGTTTCTCAAAATAATTCACCCCCCCTCTTGTTAGTGTTCCTACTGAGCTATCAGTTGGTATCAGAGTAGGATATCACAAAATACAGGAAACCCTGTTGACAAAAAGTTCCTGGAAAGTATGAACACTCACGAGAAACTCGAAGAAGGTTATTCAACTCAGAGACCTCCTATGTTCAGCGGAAAATTCTATACCTATTGGAAGAACAGAATGGAGATCTTTATCAAGGCAGCAAACTATCAAGTTTGGCGAGTCATAGAAGACGGTAACTTCGAGGTAACAAAAACCAATGCTGAAAATGAGGTAGTTGAAGGAAATAATTCCCTTGGTGCAAGTATGCATTTAATGTTAAGTCTAATAAATGCGGTTCAGTATTAATTAATTATGGAAGTTAATAATTCAGTGAGATCAAGTGAACTGTATGCCTAGCTAGAGGCCGCTTCAGTTCAAGTGGAATTAATAATATTAATCCACAGCTTACTCTTGACTGAACCCGTAGGGTCACACAAATAGTACGTGAACGGATCAAGTATTTAAGTGAATTAAATACTCCATTTATGGATATTCAGAATCGACGGATCTCGGTTCCAGTGCGAGATGAAATAGTCAAAAGGCAAATTATGAATATTACGGAAACGATGATATTGTCGGAAACGGAAATATGGATCGTATCGGAAATATAAATATTATCCAAGTCGTAGATGTTGCTGGAAACGAAAACATGGTACGTATCGGAAAATATTATCGGAAATGGAATATTGTCGGAATCGGAAATATTGTCAGAAACGGAAATATAGTCGGAATCGGATATATTATCGGAATCAGAAATAAATTCCGGAATCGGAAATATTACATATTTGTTCGAAACGGAAATTAATTCCGGAATCGGAAATATTAAATATTGTTCGAATCGGAAATGAATTCCGGAATCTGAAAATAAACCGGAAGCGCGACGTACGAAATATGAAGGAAATAATGCCCTTGGTCCAAGTATGCATTCAATGTTAAGTCTAATAAATGCGGTTCAGTATTAATTAACAAGTTAATAATTCAGTGTGATCAAGTGAGCTGAATGCCTAGCTAGAGGCCGCTTCAGTTCAAGTGGAATTAATGATATTAATCCACAGCTTACTCTTGACTGAACCCGTAGGGTCACACAAATAGTACGTAAACGGATCAAGTATTTAATGGCATTAAATACTCCATCTATGGATATTCGGAATCGACGGATCTTGGTTTCAGTGGGAGCTGAGATCGTCACAAGCAAGTGAATACTCCGGAAACGATGATATTGCCGGAAACGGAAATATGGATCGTATCGGAAATAAAAATATTATCCAAGTCGTAGATGTTGCCGGAAACGGAAACATGGTACGTATCGGAAAATATTATCGGAAATGGAAATATTGCCGGAATCGGAAATATTGCCGGAAACGGAAATATTGTCAGAATCGGAAATATTATCGGAATCGGAAAATAATTCCGGAAACGGAAATATTAAATATTTGTTCGAAACGGAAATTAATTCCGGAATCGGAAATATTAAATATTGTTCGTATCGGAAATGAGTTCCGGAACCGGGAATTTAATCGGAAGCGTATCGTACGAATTAGCATCGGACGAGGCCTGCCGGACGAAGGCCCAGCACGAAGCCTGGCCATCGCCCAGCAAGCCAAACGCGCGCCACACGCCCAGCCAAGGCAGCGCCCAGGCCCACCGCAAGGCAGGCCCAACGCGCGCCAAGGCCACGACTGTGTGGGCCTCGTGGCGTGGGCTGCTGCTCGCACGCACGCGCATGGGCGGCCCTCGTGGCTGCCGTGCGTGTGTGTATTTGTGTTCATGCACGATTCCTAAAGTTATTAGGATTTGGTATATGATTAAACTCCTATTCCTAAAAGGATAAATTAATTAATTAGAGTTCTTATAGGATTCTAAGTTTAATTAATTCGTATCCTACTAGGATTCCAATTCCCTTTCCATACCTCTATAAATAAGAGCCTAGGGTCATAATTTATAGGGACAATTGAAGTATTCAAAGGGTAAGTTTTTGAAAGAAAAATTAGCCATACACTTGCAAACACAATAGCCGAAATTCCTAGTAACCTTAAGGGCGATTCTAGTTGGTCTAACTTGAGGCGGATTCGGACGTACTGTGGACTATCTACGGAGGGACGACATTTGGAGTCCTAAAGACTTGTTCTTGTTCGGTTCGGGCGCAGCTAGGGAGGGCACGCTACAAAGTGTATGCTCCTAAATTATGCTTAATGATTATGTGTAAATAATATGTTTCCTGGCATTAAGGTTTTTCCGCATGATTTATGTTTTGTCATATGTATCATAACCCAACAGTGGTATCACGAGCCTCTTATTATTTTCATAATCTAAATTGCATAACATGGTTAAATTTCACAAATTTGCAAGGAATTAAAAGGGGTGATTAATTTTCGTAATTGTTAATTAATTGCAAATTGCGTTTATTTAATTATATGTACGCAGTTTTTCGGCAGTTTCTTCGTTACTCATCCAAATCGAGTGATTTTTGTGTCAATTCCGCATGTAAAAGGCATTCTAAAATTTTGACAAAACTAATATTTTTCGGCCGAACCTAGAATTCCCAAATTCGAACGCAAAAGTTTGTAAATTTAAGATGTTAAATTAAGTATTTGCGATTCTTGTTGATAAATCTTGAATTTTTGATTGACCTACAGTATATGTTTAACAAATTTGAATGCCTAGCCTTGTTAATTATACAACCTAATTCGTAATTATGATTAATTTGTTGAAATTCGAATAATTTAGAATTAATTTGATTTTCATAATTAATTAATAGTTTAATTAGGTATCTATGATTAAAATCCACCATAAAAATTGATAATTTATGTTAAATTTTTAATTTTTATGACCTAGATTTGAATCCATGTTAATCGGAAATTAATTGATTAATAAATTTTCGATTTTTCGCCCTAAAATTATGAAATTAATATGATTTATTAATTTGTCATTAATTTTGAAAATAAAAGTTTTAATTTTTATGCAATTCGCTCATAAAACTTGCACGCACAAAGCAATGGACGCTACGTGTTACCCTTAAGGGGTGTTGTATAGTGCGGGCATGCGGCGACGAGCAAGGGAGCTCGTCGCCCATGCGGTACGAATGCAGCGAGCAAGGCAATGGTGCACGAGCACAAGGCAGTGGCCCTGCCTTGTGTCGTGTGCTATGTGCGATGGGCGAATGGGCGAGGGCGAGGAGCAAGGCAGCGAGCAGTCGCGTGCAACGCGCACTGCCTCGCACAGCGAGCGAAGCCTCGCGCGCAGCGAGCGCTGGCTCGCGTGCGACGAGCGCTACGCCTGCACGAGCGCTGGCGCGCGCATCGAGCAGTGGCTAGCGTGCTTCGATGATGCCTTGCGATGGTGAGCAGCAGCAGATGCGACGCAGCACAGAGGCTGCGCGCACGTGGCCAGCGATGGCTGCGTGCGTGTGGCCTATGGCTGTGCGTTGCGTGGTGATGTGCGTACCTTGTATTACGATTAAATCGTTTTAAAATTTTAATTTGAAATTTTCAGTTCATGTAATTTTAATTAATTTTAAAATTAATAATTTAAATTGTTTTCTTGGATTTTAATTTTGAATATTATAATTGTAATAAATTTCATTTATTCTAATTATTTTACTAAAATTAAAATCTTGAATTAATTTAAATTCGACTGAAAATAAATCAAATAAATGGATTCAATGATAAATTTATATGAGCTTTAAATTTTAATTAAATTTGTATGTTTCCGGTTAGACTCGAAATACATTTTTATGTTTAAAATTAGTAAAGCATATGAATTTATTGGTTTAAGTGGGAGCCCTTTTTAGTCATAAACTCTTGATTAGGTCTACAAATCCTTAAGGTTAAAACAACTTGATTAGAATTAATAAGGACTGAATAATTGGTAGATTATTGGTGCCCTTGATTAATTGCTGCAAATATTTATGTGATGCATAACGTGTTTTACTAACCAGCTATGTGGGCCATTCATGATAATGAATGGGTGAATGGTATATATTGTATATGTACTGTTTTGCAGGTTATGAAGTGACTAGTATGGCCCAAATAGGATAGAAAATATGGTCTGCGTACCATTAATTTGAATGTAATTGGTCTAAAGTACCAAAATTGTTTTTCAATTCAAATATGGTCTGCGTACCATCAAATAGTTGTAATTAGTTTAATTATAGCTTATCCTATTTGAAGAAAATGGCGCCTCCCACGGTGAAATTCAAGACGAAGTATCCATTTTCAAGATGGACTTTGAAGTTGAATTAAGCTTCAAGATGAAGTCGGGCCATACTAGATCACATTTATCTTATGCATGTTTTAAGTTATTTATTGATTTTAAATATGTCTTAAATATGCATGAGATCAAAGCTTGATTATGTTGCATGATTAAGGATTTTAGTTCACTTAAAATCTAACCAACATAGTAAGAGCTTTAAGTTCCAAACTTAAAAATTGAGTTAAAAGGTGCCATGCCAAAATAACACTTACTTGGATATCCTTTCTTCATCGATCTTAGTAATAGTTTTCCGCCATAGCGAGGTGTTACTTATCGATACTAAAGGGGTAAGGTACACAAATAATTGTGAGTACATGTTAGTTTTGGTGAAACTCAACGATATAAGTAAGGAGTCCTTTTATGTCGTGGCAAAATCGATAGGTTTACCTAATAAGTTCTTAGACGTACCTATCAACCAAGAGTAGTTTCTAGACTATTAGCAAAAGGCTTTTGCTTACCTAAAAGATTTTAGAATTAAGTCTAAATACATAATGTGCTTAATTCTTCAATGGATTTTAGGATCTTGGAATCATTTTATTCAATTCACACCTGCCGGAACAATAAAATCGAATAAAATGCTAATAACTTGTTTGAATTGCATAATTGCTTTAATTTCAAGTTATTGTTCATGATAAATGTTTAGACTTTGCATGCTTCAATGTATGTTTTAATTATTGTTTATAATTAAATATCTTGCACTGCAGTAAATCCTTTTAGAAAGGTAACAGTAAATTTCCTAGATTGGTAGTGAATCCAAGAACGATTCACGGAAATGAGAGAAAATGAGCAATTTAAAATGTACGTTTCTTTTAGCGACTTTTATGGTTGTTTTCGAGTATCAAATTCGAATGGCGAACCGATTGGTACTTGTGAATTCTAAATACAATGTATTTTTGAGATCATAAAGCATTGAGTTTAAACGCTCAGCTTTACCAATGGTTAACAACCTAAAATCCTTTTTTCATTTAATTCTCGAATGAGTCTAGTCCCTAGACATTCGAATAGATCGATGCTTAGAGAACTTTAGAAGCTTCTAGTAAGATCATCTCGTTGAAACAGAATATTCAACATAAATGGTAAGAACTTTGTTGGAGTGACATTGGACATGTCTAAACAAAGTATAAAAGTCAACACTAGAGAATTCAATTCTTAAGGCTATTAGAAAGGGTACGAGAAATAGGAAAACAAAGGAACAAATGAAAGGAATTTACAATTCCGTTTCTACCTATAAGTTTATGTTTAAAAGAGCAGTGACCTAGCAATCAAACTTCCTTGGTATCATATACCGCTTGGATTCTTACTTCGGTAATAACTCAAACAATGGAAGCTAGGATACACTAATGACCTACAAGTGGGAATGAAGCATGGCAATGCTACATTAGTTGTAGGGTCATCTAGTTTGTTTTTAAGTCCTTTCAAAGGCTGGAACTTAATGGCTATTTTGTTCCATAATCAGCATACCTAAATTTCTGTTTTCAAAACACAGAAAGACTCACATTCAGAAGAACAAAAACAATGTTTGTTTGTTTATTTGAATGAAATGGTCATTTACGGGTTGAGTCAATATGCTTGATTAAAACAAACAAATCTTTAACAATAAAACTTTACTAGGTTCAAATCAACCCCTTGATTTGAGTTCCACTAATCTTTGGCATTGTTTCTTAGACCATATCAACAAGTTAACATTCAAAAGCTCTATTTTGATGGACTTTTGAAAGTTGATTGATTTCTAGATCAATTTAAGACAAGCAAGTCTTACTTGTTGAAAGTAACAAAAGATATGAACTATTGTTAGAACGCCTAGACGACAGAGTTCAAAGCTAAAGAAAGGTTTTATGACTTTATTATTTCACACAGATTTGAGTGAATATAGGTTTATTTACTCAATGTGATATAAGATTGAATCTGTTTGGCTAGTTCAAAGATTCAGAAGTATAAATCCCACTTGGCAAGAAATCATAAAGATTTTAAGTTAGATCATGTCGATGATTACTTTAAGACCAAATATGATCATCTATGATTGTGTGTTGTAATTTCACAATCTAGCTCCATAAGATATGACATATCTAAGTTGGAATGATTGAAGTCAATTAGTACTTGATTCGATCGATGATGAATCATAAAGACTTTTCCTATAATTTCTAAAACAAAATGCTCAACTACCACCAAACTAAACCAAAATCGTCAAAGCTATTGAAAAGTAATTTCAGAATATCTTTTCATAAATATATATCTAAAGAGTTGCTAAACTCAGTGGGATCTTAGTGTTTGTTATTCAACAAACTAAGGCCCATGTCTAGATATATGTTTCATTGTGATTTATTCAAATGAGACACAAGGGTATTGTTTCTACCACGAGATTTTGAGAACATAATGTTTGTTTGCTCGAAATAATGTCCTTTTGGAGATTCGTTTCCAAAATGACAAGTGGGAGAAAATAGACCTCGAAAGTCTTCGAGGCGAACAACAAACATAAACGGACAATCCGGAGGCTTTTCCAAGTTCTTTAGAAAATCCGAACACGTATTCTTTAAGGGCTTTAGAAGTGGCTTTTAAAGAATAGACATCTCTTAGAAGACTTTACAAGTGCTTCAAGGAGAACAGAATATTCAAAGGACTTTTTAGTGGCTATTGATATTCTATTGTTTGATGTTCTATACCCAAGTAGGCATAGAGTTCAAGTCACTGAAACTATGCGATTTTTCTATTAGATAGTGAAGAAACCTACAACTTGCAGTCAAACTATTATCACAAAGATTAATGAGTTTGTGACTTGTAAGAAAGCTATGACGAAATCCCTAAAATGGTTAGAGGCCATATATAGACTATATGTTTAATTGGTTAAAGGCCATAAAACATAACCAATGTTTTGATGACAAAATTGAAATTTTGTTGATTTGCAAGAATAGGTTAACACCTGTTGGTTGAAAATTGGTTTTAGAGATAAAAACCATCAAACATGCACAAAGCTAGATTAGTTGCTAAAAGGTTACAAGAAAATTCATGGCATGGATTGTGTTGAAACCTCATGCATAATCGTAATGCTCAAGTCTATAAATCAAGCAATGATTGCATATTGATACATATGGCAATTGGATGACAAAACATATTCCTCAATCAAATGTTGGAAGAAACTATGTACATGGCATGTCATAGGATTTGTGGATCCAAATAATGCTTGAAAGGAAAGCTAGCTTATGAAATCTATGTACAGATTTAAGCAAGCAATTGGGAATTGGAATTGTATTTTAGTGAAGCTAATAAGTATTTTAGTTTCATAAAATGTACATGATTCTTATAGATATATAAGAAGTTTAGTGGGAGTACATAAAACTTAATTGGTCCTATGTGTATCACACACATATCTCTCTATTGTGAAATAACATTCAAATGCTTATGACTTAGATTTGAAGTTATTCATCAATGATGGACCATGGCGAAACTTAGTACATACTGGGTATTAAGATCTATTTACAAAGATCTTATAATGTTGTTTTGGATTAAGTAATGGAATTTACTAAATCAAATACGAAAAGACTCCATTGGAGATATTCAACCCATATGAACAAATCTAAGTAAAGGATGTTTGAACTATGTATAAGCATTTACTAAGTTAAACATCAAAGAGTCTAAATGAGATTCTTAAACCTATATTATATGTCGAAGAATTTAGCTGGATTCAGTATCTGCTGAAATTGAATGAGCTAAAGTTACATGAATAGAATTCAATTGGGAATATAATTATTCTGCAAAAGAATTTATCATGTATGATATAATATGAGGATCGCCAAAAACGTATCGTATGGCTTTAGGCATGACGAACATATACCAATCTCTATTGATCTAAGTGAAGATCAACTAGATTGAGATCAAGAATACTTATGGTACTTTAAAAGGTACATAGGAATAGTTCTTGATTCAAGGAAATAAAGATATGCTAAATATTGATGCTACACGCATAAACACTGGCAAAGGATCAAGCAAAGACCCTTTGGAGTTAACCATTGACAAGGACGAGCTAAAGAGCATCGTGTTTCGAAATAGCAACATGGATTGGAGACCATGAGTTATTGTGTGGGAAATTAAAATATTAATTTCTATGTTCTAAGATACAGCTGGAAAGTCTTCCACATATATGTGAACTGCTTGGATAAGTAAATCCAAACAAAGCATCACTAGCAACCTAAACAGTTGAAGTAAAAGTACTTATTGCCTAAGAAGCAATAAAACAGAGTTGTTTATATATTAATGAGTTCTTCATTGAACTTGAGTGGATCACATGTCTGCTAACTTGATGGTTCTTCATTGCAAAATGCGTAGAACCACTATCGTAGCAAGAAAGACTAGATCACAAAAATAAACATACTCAAAAGATCTTATCATCGTATCTCGAAGAACATTCGATGAAAAGGATATTAAGATTGGAACAGCATGATAACTAAAACCTATGAAACAAGTGAGAAGCAACACTCACGTTGTAGCACTGGAAATCAAGCATAGCTTTGAATTCCATGAACTGTTTTAAAGATCGGTTTGAGGCCCATGGTTGTAAAACAATGGGGTTGAACATTTATCATATATGAAATGTATTTTCATATTCCATTTAATCTTGGTTTAGTATTAAATGATGAGTCCCTTCAATTTGACGAAATATTCAAGATAGACTGTCAGGACCAGTCCTGTGACTAAGAAATATCTATCAAGTGAACTTGAATGTTAAAGGTTGAAAATGGTCCTTGGTCGGAGTTTTCTATAAAATTGGACGCATAGAAAACGTTAGACGACTAGAATGCAAGATGACTAGTAGTTCTGTTTCTTGAACTATGTGGACATGGCAATGTCAAAATCATTTGCATAGATACTTTGGGAAGACTAGTATCGGATAGACCTATGAAACTTTACTGTAAGAGATGAAAATCTGTCATAAGTAAATTTCATTAAAATTATTAGACACTAAATCCTCAATACCTGAGTGATTTGAGATTACTTGTTTGAGAACTGGTTACTTTGACGTTGACCAACCGTCGCACCGTAAAAGGAGGCTATAAAGGCAACGCTCAGGTAATCACCTATCAAACGAAGTCTAATCTCAAGATCGCAAGATTGGGATTGTCCTCCCATAAATCGGGATGAGATGCTTAAAAGTTGTACAAAGGCCACTCGGAGAGCTAGAAACTGTGAAATGCATGGCCGTGCTCGGATGAATCATAGGCTATGATTATCTCTTTATTTGATCAGTTGAACTCTGAAACCGAGAAACACCTCTGGACATAATAAGGATGACAACTCTTACCTTATGTTCAAGAGCAAGCATCGAGCGACAAAGGAATTAGGAAATGCACACTTGTCCCTAAGGACAAGTGGGAGACTGAAGGAAATAATGCCCTTGGTCCAAGTATGCATTCAATGTTAAGTCTAATAAATGCGGTTCAGTATTAATTAACAAGTTAATAATTCAGTGAGATCAAGTGAGCTGAATGCCTAGCTAGAGGCCGCTTCAGTTCAAGTAGAATTAATGATATTAATCCACAGCTTACTCTTGACTGAACCCGTAGGGTCACACAAATAGTACGCAAACGGATCAAGTATTTAATGGCATTAAATACTCCATCTATGGATATTCGGAATCGACGGATCTTGGTTTCAATGGGAGCTGAGATCGTGACAAGCAAGTGAATACTCCGGAAACGATGATATTGCCGGAAACAGAAATATGGATCGTATCGGAAATATAAATATTATCAAAGTCGTAGATGTTGCTGGAAACGGAAACATGGTACGTATCGGAAAATATTATCGGAAATGGAAATATTGCCGGAATCGGAAATATTGCCGGAAACGGAAATATTGTCAGAATCGGAAATATTATCGGAATCGGAAAATAATTTCGGAAACGGAAATATTAAATATTTGTTCGAAACGGAAATTAATTCCGGAATCGGAAATATTAAATATTGTTCGTATCGGAAATGAATTCCGGAACCGGGAATTTAATCGGAAGCGTATCGTACGAATTAGCATCGGACGAGGCCTGCCGGACGAAGGCCCAGCACGAAGCCGAGCCATCTCCCAGCAAGCCAAACGCGCGCCACACGCCCAGCCAAGGCAGTGCCCAGGCCCACCGCAAGGCAGGCCCAGCGCGCGCCAAGGCCACGGCTGTGTGGGCCTCGTGGCGTGGGCTGCTGCTCGCACGCACGCGCATGGGCGGCCCTCGTGGCTGCCGTGCGTGTGTGTGTTTGTGTTCATGCACGATTCCTAAAGTTATTAGGATTTGGTATATGATTAAACTCCTATTCCTAAAAGGATAAATTAATTAATTAGAGTTCTTATAGGATTCTAAGTTTAATTAATTCGTATCCTACTAGGATTCCAATTCCCTTTCCATACTCCTATAAATAAGAGCCTAGGGTCATAATTTATAGGGACAATTGAAGTATTCAAAGGGTAAGTTTTTGAAAGAAAAATCTGCCATACACTTGCAAACACAATAGCCGAAATTCCTAGTAACCTTAAGGGCGATTCTAGTTGGTCTAACTTGAGGCGGATCCGGACGTACTGTGGACTATCTACGGAGGGACGACATTTGGAGTCCTAAAGACTTGTTCTTGTTCGGTTCGGGCGCAGCTAGGGAGGGCACGCTACAAAGTGTATGCTCCTAAATTATGCTAAATGATTATGTGTAAATAATATGTTTCCTGGCATTAAGGTTTTTCCGCATGATTTATGTTTTGTCATATGTATCATAACCCAACAAAATAAACATTGGACGAGCTTGCTAGACGCAAGGCACAACACGAAGCTAGGCTCGCGCCCAGCGAAGCCCGCACAAGCACAGCAGGCGAGCAGCAACCCGCCAATCAAGCAAGGCCCAACCGAGCAATGAAGCAAGGCCAAGCCCAGCAAGCTCGGCAAGGCCAGCAGGCTGGCGCGCCCTTCGTGGGCCGCGTACCAGCCCTGGGCCGAGCCAACCCACCGCGCGCACAACAACTCCTCGTGGGCTGATTGGTGCGTGTCGTTGTGTTCGTGCGTGTTTCGAATCCTTATGCATTTAGGATTTGTCCGATTAACTATTTTCCTGAAACCACTAGAATTAGTTGTTAAGCTAAACACTAAAAATAATAGATTTAATCTAAGTCTAATTCTAATTGAATTAGATAAATTGAATCCTAGTAGGTTTCTAGTTCCGATAATCCTACCCTATAAATAGGTGATGGAAATCACAATTTATATACATCAATTTAAAGTATTCATATAGTTTTAAGTTAAAAACTAAGCTTAATAATTTTCCAAATAATTAAGTACGAATAACATAATACCTTATGCTAAATTCTAGTTAATTGAATCTAAGGCGGATCCGAACGTGTTGTGGACTATCTACGGAGGGACTACACTTGGAGTCCTAAACTTGTTCTTGTTCGGTTCGGGAGAAGCTAGGGAAGGCACGCTACACATGTATGTATCCTAAATTATGCTAATTGGTTATGTGGCAATTAATTTGGATTCCTGGCTTTATGGTTTTTCCGCATGAAATATATGTTTTATATTTGTCATAACCTAACAGTGGTATCAGAGCCTCTAATTAATTCCATAATCAATTATAGTTAACATGGTTAAATTTTATAAATTTTCAATGAATTAAAGGGGTGATTAATTTCGATTTTTGTAATTAATTGCACATTCGTGCGATTATTTAATTATACGTTCGCAGGATTTTCGGCAGTTTAGGCAATAATGGTCGGAATCGTATTATTTTATAGTGAATTTCGCATGTAAACGAAGTTTTAAAATTTTGACTAAAATCAAAGATTTGATGCCGAACCCAGAATTCCCAAATTCAAAGCCTAACTATGACTTTACGGAGGTTTTAGGTTTTCGAACGCAAAATTTTTAATTTTTTGAATGTTAAATTAAATATTTGCGATTCTTGTTTGTAAATCTTGAATCTATGATTGACCTACTGTATATGTTTAACAATTTTAATGCCTTAGCTTGTTAATTATACAACCTAATTTGTAATTGTAATTAATTTGTTGAAATTCGAATAATTTAGAATTTGATTTGATTTTCATAATTAATTAGCAATTTAATTAGGATCTTAAGATTACAAAACCACCATAAAATTTGAAAAGTTTTTAAATTTTATGACCTAGATTTGAATCCATGAAAATAAATATAATCGGAAATTAATTTGAATAATAAATTTTCGATTTTTCGCCCAAAATTTATGAAATTAATATGTTTTATTAATTCGTCAATAAATTTAAATAATAAAAGTTTTGATTTTTATAAAATTCGTTCACGAATCTTGCACGCACGAAGAAATGGAAGCTTAGTGTTACCCTTAAGGGGTGTTGTATAGTGCGGGCATGCGACGACGAGCAAGGGAGCTCGCCGCCCATGCGGTACGAATGCAGCGAGCAAGGGCGTGGCACGTGCGCGCAAGGCAGCAGCCCTGCCTAGCACTATGTGCTGCAAGCAGTGGGCGGGATAGCGAGAAGGCAAGGCAACGAGCACAACGCATCGC
Source organism: Spinacia oleracea (assembly GCF_020520425.1). Lineage (NCBI taxonomy): Eukaryota > Viridiplantae > Streptophyta > Magnoliopsida > Caryophyllales > Amaranthaceae > Spinacia > Spinacia oleracea. The sequence continues at coordinate 71,606,296 of NC_079491.1, read as the reverse complement.
GCACGCGGGCAGCGATGGCTGGCTCGTCCAGCTACGTTGCCCAGCAGCGCTGCCTCGACAGTAGGCGAATGGGCTGCGCGCAAGCGTGGCTTGCTCGACTTGCTGCGTTTGCGCGTGGTCGCTCGGGCTTTGCGGTACGATTAGTCGAGTGGCAGCCCATTGGGTGCTGCTGCTAGTTGGACTCGACGAGGCATGGGCGCGAGCCCATGGCCTTGTCTTGACCCGATTGGTTCGTTTTAATTTTGATTTTCCGGTTGAAAAAACGATTTTAATTAAATTTAAATTCGTAATTTAATTTTTTCTTGGAATTTAATTTTGAATAATTTAATTATTTAAAAATTTATTTATACTAATTAGTTTACTAAAATTAAAACCTTGATTAAATTTAAATTAATTAATTTAATTCAACTGAAAATAAATTAAAGGATTTAAATAACAATTTATATGAGCTTTAAATTTTAATTAAGGTTGTAAGTTTCCGGTTGGACTAGGAAATACAATTTTATGTTTAAAATTAGTAAAGCATGTACATTTCTTGGTTTTAGTGGGAGCGTTTTAGTCATAAACTGTAACACCCCCAAAATTTGGACCTTTCAATAATGATAAAACGACCGTCCAAACCTTGGGGGTATTACATAGCATCCATTTCCTCTCGAAAATGAATGCGGTATAACAATATATATAATTAACTCGTGATTATTATCATTAACTAAGTGGTCTAAATTAAATGAATGTCATTACAACCCAAACTTTGAAAGAGTTCAACGAAAATAAAAAGCTGTTCGACTAAGTGATTATTCTAACGTTCACCCTCACTCGAGCTGTGTCCCATACTCAACCTGCAAAAATACATAAGAAAAGAGAAAGAGAGACAAACTCCCAAAAATCAGAAAAACTGACTAATTACGACTCCATCCCGAAAAATAATTAATTTTATTTTGAAAACTGTTAGATTTAAACATAAATAAAACATAGTAACCAAATTAAATAAATCCGTTAATCAAACGACACATAAAAATTTTATATTTTATTGAAGAGAGGGAAAGAGAACGCTAGTATGCCGGGACTAGTCCCAAAGTAACCACCTACTAAGAAAGGATCGCGCGTCACCCTTAAATGATGGCCAAGTGATCCAGTTGACAGAATGTCCCTAGTGTGCACACCCCTCACTAATACTTCATGATTAGGAGGAAGACTTATGACAGAGAGCTGATAGAGAAATACAAAACCTAATAGAAGCCTATTGAGCAGCGACACATGTACTCAATAGAACAACATCTAGTAGGGCAACCTGTTCATCACCCTTTCGGGTTTCATTTCCCCTCTTAAATTGTTCCACTTTACGTTATTTACAGATTTAAAATAGTCCAAAACAATAATAAAACAATTCATAGACGAAACAAAGATTAAAGTAATTACTTAGAAATTGGTTTCGCAAATTCATCCTCATCATTAGCACCATTCCATAGAAATGCATAATTTACCCAGAAGTCAATATGTTTGGTCAGCATATCAATTGTTTGTCATAGTTTAATTAATTCATAATCTTAAAATAAATAGTTTGAAACCAATAGTTGAGAAATAGTTCAACAGTTTATACATATATAGTACTACTTGAATACTAATGATAGCTCAACGTTCCTTTTAAAATTTAAGAGCAGAACTGCATAATTATAACTATCTAGTACTACGTATATAGCTAAACATGTAATATATTTAGCATATTGTCATGGAAACTGACTCCCTAACGGGATTCTAAAGACGATGGACATCGATAATTACCTCACAACGCGTAAAACCCGAAGTACGTAGCACCCAAAACTCAAAACTTTTCTTGATCGCACCTATGTACGTAGTCTCTATCTATGGAAATAATGAGGTAGTAGATTGATGGAGAAGTGAATGAGGAATGAGATGAGAGGGGTGGGTTTATATAATCACTAGTCTTATATGCACGCGATGCGTGCGGGATTATATAAAAATCGTAAAATTGAGTTATTGCAACTAATCGCTACAAATAAATAGGCAAAACTTTTTGTATCACTAATCAATTGAGAATGCGTGCGAATATAAGAAACATATTTGTAATAAACATTTGTTGTATCACTAAAAAATGTATAACGCAATACTTCGTGCTGATATAACCCAAGAAAACATAACATGTAATAACGGAAATCTATTGCCATATCAAAACTTAATATATGTCCTAATTAGGATTTGACAATCCTTAAAATCCTAATCTGTTACACAAAAAACTTAACTTATATGCACGTTATGCATGCGAAAATGTATAAGAAAAACAAAAAAACATATTCCGTTCAAAATAGTACTCGGCGTGAATTCGTGAAATCCCCTTGTAAACTTCAGTTATTTTGATCTAACAGCCTCTAGATGAATCTTCTGATTAGTAGGAAAAGCTTTCTAACAATCTTCGACTGCATTACAGAAACTTCTAGGCTCTTTCCTTTCAGCTGCTGACTTCCCAGCTGTTTGTATGAGGATTTGAGAAAGTTGTTGAGCTGCAACTGCTTTACTCGAGTCTGCATATGTTGAGCTGTTGGCTGCTTGTGAAAAGCATGTGTGGCAGCTGAACATACAACAACAGGAACAAATTAAACTCGAGAATAGAAAGCAAAGAAATGAAAATGAATAATACGCAATAAGGAATCTTATGTTCAACGTGACAACCAAGTTGTAATTGCTATCAGAGGCAGCATAATTAATAATCCATGATTCACAAAGGTTTCAACATCAATGACACTATCAAGTTTCTTTTCCAGAGTACTGCATAACTGGTGAATAGGGCAAATCTGATCCTACAAATTGCAAAATAATACTTCCTCTATAAGACTCGTCACATCCAGAAACTTTGTACTAAACTCAAAAGACTTTAAATGCTTTACCGTTGAGTTAGAGAGAGTATCCAAACCACTGTCACCTAAGTTTGTCACAGGAATCTGAAGAGGAAGGGTAAATGCAGAATTTACAACAATGCCGTGTTGAAATTATCCGACCCAACATATACAATTCAGAAAAGAGCAAACCCAAAAGGGGTTTATGTAGATTTCATGCATCCCAAAAGCTGCATACAAAGAGCAGGTTACATAAAACCAGCAAACCATTAATTTTAGAAACCAGAAATAAATTATTCTACCTCGGAGAAGTTATGCCAGGATGTCAATGAAGGCATGCAAAGCTTGGAAATAGATGTCAATTTAAATGAGATGTTAAAAGAAGCAAGTATTCTGAAAATGGCAGTAAACCACTTGCTCTGACCCCACTTTTACCCAAGTCTACGTCTGAATCCTGACTCTCTCGTACTTTGCCTACCATGTCTTTTAAGTCATGTTTAGGAAATCATGCTTTCAGGGAATCACTTGTGGATCCTAAGAGGGAAAGACTTATTGTACAAAACATGTTCCAGTCTGCAGGGGTACGTTAATATTTCTATATCCACATTAATACCCATGTTGCTTTTGTTTATTGTTTAATTTTGTTGAGTTGATTGGAACATAATTAACACTTTCCTCCTTGTAGGAACTCACGCCAATATTTGAAAATTAGAGATGATTGGAAACTATTTTTTCAAGGCATTTGCTTTGTGCCATTTTCTATTCTCAATTGTATAGTCTCATCAAGCTCAAACAGGTCATAAGTAAAACACATAAAAAAATAGGTTGTGAATCCAACTATGCAAAGCCATAGAATCTTTGTGGGTTTTTGATGAGGCAAATCCCAAACAATACTATAGATAATATCTCTATCATGTGCCGAAAAAAGGCCTAGCATTCTCTCAGTAACTTTTCTCAGTCTCTCTACCAGCAGATAATCAAAAGATCAAGCAAAAAAGAAGTCAAGGGCAAGGTAATGAAGAGCAAGAAGCCATGGAACATTGACAGGCACAAAGCTTAACTAAACAAAGAAAAATAATAACTAAATGTAACAATGCATTCACTAATTCATAGTGAAAACTAAACACAAAAAAACATAACTAAATAAGAGAAATCCTTAACTAATTTAATTCTTAACTAAGCATGCCACACACTAAGGTACCACAAATCCAAACTAAAATTATCAAGAGATAACTAAAATGCAAATTTTTCGTGCATCAAATGAGTAATTTCAAAAGTACAACGTGACCTACGGTATATGCGAAGGAACTGAACCCCTAGATCTGCAAATTGAGTGTGAAATTGATTATGAAAAATACACTTACATAATCTCAAAGAAAGGGAAACGGTGGGGCTTTTCATCCGGTGGAACTCTTAGCGGTGTTCTTCGTTCGTGCCATTGTTGAGGAGAGAGAGTGCGATTTTAGGAGAGAGGAAGTTGAAGTTGCAGAGTTGATTCACTGGAACCCTAGATCTGCAGTTCTTCCATGGCAGGTTGATTTTGTTTTTGTTTCAATTAGGATAATTTGGACCAAACTGTAGATTTAAACATGTATCAATGGCTTAGCTACATATCCTAAAGTCCAAATCTTTGGTAACAAACCCATATCAGGATCAGGACCCTTACAATCCAACATAATCTTATGACTGAAATCAAGAGAATTGTTATTATTATTACTTTCAAAATCCAGAAAAAATATTTAACAAATTACCATAAGCTTCGCGGTAATTGACAGTGTACCGACGATGATGCAGCACACTTGTTGCTATGTGACCTATGAACAAACAAAAGCCAATCAATCAAACAAACAAAAATCTCAATAATTTTAAAATCCATAAACAAAATTTAACAAATTACCATAAGCTTCGCGGTAATTGACAATGTACCAACAGAGATGATGCAACACACTTAGCAACAGCATACGGCAACCCGGGAACCTTAATATCGATCAATACAATATCTCTGTCATATTTCTACAACAAAATAGTGAATTTTTAGTCATTTTTAACCTAAATATCAAATTACCAGCAAAAATCAACGAAACACATAACCTGACTCACCGGAAAATGAACATAGAATTATATAAAGCTGGGCTTCCATATTTGGCTTCGAAAATCAGATCTGGTGCAAAATTCCCATTGTATAAGAAATACATTCATCAAAGTGAATGAAGATGCGAAATGATGCCGAAATAATGGTGGATTATTTGAGAGGCAGGGTAGGGGGGTGACAGAGGTTAAAAAACCGCAGGGTAGAGCAAGGATTTCTTCATCGCTTGGTATTTGAGAGGCAGGGTAGGGGGGTGTCTCACTAAACTCATATCTCGGAGGTATTAACATTATTAACCCAGAAAAAAATATCAGAATATTGGGAAATAATTACCAAAAATCACGAAAATTACCTCCGATTTTTCGGAATTGAAGTTTAAGGCGACATAAGTGATGAGAGAAAATGATGCGAAGGAAGATGAGTAGATCGAGCGAGAAACCCTAGAAATCAAAGACTGGTATAGAAGCTCAGATAATTGGGGGAAATTTCATGGAATTTAGGTGTGAAAGATGGGGGTTGGCGTAGGGGTGGCGGCCTGGAGGGAGGGTGGCCCAAGATCGGAGAGAAGGTGGAGAAATGTAGATAGATTTTTCTACTTGCAAACTTTTGTCTTGATCGCGTCCTCTTGATTTGGAACCCTAATTTGCAATCCGTACTTTGTGCGCCTACATCGTTTTTCCACGATGAGGAATCCAGATCTTCGAAATTCGTTAGGGTTCTTCATTTCAGAGTTTGAATTTCTAAGGTTTCGATGGTGATCGGGGAAGAAGACAGGGAGGTTTGAATTACCATGGAGTTGAGAGGAGAGAGAAAAGGCGTGAGTTGAGAGGAGGGAGAGATTGTGCCGGTAGTGAAGCTCTAGGGTTTGGAAGGAAAGATGGGTTAGTGAGGGTATTATCGTCTATTCCTAGGGGGACACGAAAAGTGTATTTACTTATTTACCCTCAGATGTTCCTTTATATAATAGAGATTTTGAAATCAGATTAACAAAAAAAGATGCATAAATTCATACTTGTATAAGGAGTCTCCGAAGTCAGATCCAGACAATTGAGGGAAAAGGGGATCGCGGAGATGGAGAAGAGCAGCGGGAAGGAGAAGATGCGAAGACAACAACTGGAGGCGGGAAATCTAGGGTTTGATAGGCTACTTCAACTTCGGTTTGTTTGCATTTACAGTCTCCATAACATTGAAGTCTGGCATTGTCATTTAGTTGAGCTGGTATCTTTGAATAAGCTTCTTCTGCCACCCTGGTTTAATGACACTGGCAGATTCCGTTCACACGTGGACAACCCTCTAATTTGCAGTCATTGAGGCTGCTACACCGATCTGGCTTTGTTTCAGTTCCAGATTCTTTTGAAAGTGTTAAACCTGCTAAGACTCACAATGATGTATTAGATACTTTTAATAAATGCTAAATTATTAATTGTAGTGTAGTTATGTAAATAGTGGGAAGAAGAATAAGCAATGCACTTCTGATAGGGAAGGGATTGTGTTTTCTTTACCAAATGAAATAGTGAAGAGGATCACCAACAAAACTCAGACCGCCAAAGCGAAAGCTTTAGTCAAGCGAAAACTTTTGTGAACCAATTTCTTTTACAAAAATAAATAAATTAATGGATCTGTCACCCAAGTCACCACATCATAAGCACAATTATACTTATGACAACAATATAGTTATGGAGTCGGAGAGAAATATGTGAAGCATTAAGCAAATCATACACTCCCAAAATTAATCAAAACAGAAGAGCAAAACCCATGTTATCAACAAACCTAAGTAGGTGATCTCTATGCCTCTATACCAAAAATAACAACTCACTCGTCAAAATAGTTTCTCGTCGCAATCCGGAAACCTCAACCGCAAAATTGATGAGAACAGTTACTCTTAAATTTTGAATTTATCTAGAAATAGCAACAAAAGCTAATAGTTTTAGGTACATGATCTCATTTAGCACCAAATCTTGGCGTTGCAAATTACATCAAATATTTTAAACAAATAGAAAAACCTTTGTCGAAAGTCGTAACTACAAAAACACAATGCACTAATATTTACCAATTTACTTAAAACAAATTATCAATTGAAATCTCAACTTAATTATCCCGTGAAAGGAAGAATCAGGTTCACTTATATCAACAAAAAAATTAAATTACAAAATAAAAAGAGATTCAGTCCATCGGAATTCGACTAAAATAAGGGAACACACACAAAAATCAACAAAAACCTACACTGATGCACCAGAAAACAGAGCAGGAGCATAGAAATCATGGCAAAAAATCACCTATCCCAGTAACCCTTCATTCATTATGCACAAAGCGCAAATTACAAATTAATTAAGTACCCTTCAATTTCAAATAAAAGAACTTAAATTGAACCCTAAAAAAATCCAAATCCCCAAAAATTTAGAACACCCAAGTTCATAATTTTCAAAAGAAAAATCCAGAAGAACTTGAAACCTCAAAATTACGACTTTTTGGGAAAAATTGAAAGTTCCACCATATCTACATTGAAATCAAACAAATTAACCTCAAATCAAATTCAAAATTAAAAACTCTAGGAGTGATAAGCAAACAATTCCATAAAATAACAACAAAATCCAAACAAAAATAAAAACCCTAGGAGAGAGAAAGGTACCTTGAGGACATCATCGGTGTGCTAAGGAGCTCGATCTTATTCTTCAGGTGGTGATCTTATGAGTATTTTTCACGAATTTGGCGAATTGATCCCTAATTTCCGTAAATGTAGTACATTTCTTCCCTGGTGATGTTGAAGTGCATATCAGAGGAAGAATTAACCAAATTAACCAAAATGCGTCAAGTGCAAATGACCTAAAACCATAAAAATAAGTTTAACCAAAGATCTAATCAAAATACCTGAAGATTGTGAAGCTTGATGTAGTTCCAAGTCGCTGAAGGTGAGAGAGCAGCGAGAGAGACCAAAATACCTCTATTATTTTTGCAGAAAGGAGGCTTCGATCTTTTTGCAGCACCAGTTGCGGTCGTTGATGCGGTGGTGAAGGAATTTGCTGCCGCCAATAGAGCTCTGCATTTCCCTCCGATTGACCTCATAGTCGCCATTAAAGAGGGACGACGGCGAGGAATTGTAACCTAGGAAGACCTAGAAAAGAAGGTGAGAGGAGAGAGAAAAGTGAGACGGGGAGAGAGGCTCAGATCTCCTCAACAAAATTACCGAGAAAAGTGAGAGGGGGAGAGAGGCAGGTGAGAGGAGAGAGATGGGATAAACGAAACCTCGCCCTAGAAATGAAGGCTCAGCAAGCCCCGATAAACAACTAATGAGGGGTATTTTCGTCTTTTTGCTTGGGGACACGAAAAGTTGAGTTACCAAAATACCCTCAGTTGTTCCCTTATATAATAGAGATTATCATGGGTTAATGAAAGGTTTGGGAATTAATGGTTTAGCAAAGTGAAGGGGTTGTAACGGATGAAACTTTAAGAGTTGATGATTGATGATATTGATTGGGTATTTGAAGAAGAAAATGAATAGTGACCTTTAATACTACTACGGTTGGTATTTTGTATCTTTAGAATGATTGTATTAAATCCTTTTATTTTACTTTAATTCAAAGTTCCAAAGAAAATGGAAAGTCAACTTTTTTTTTGACAGGAAGACAAGCAGAGATTATATTACTCAATCGAAAGCTTGTCTATGATGACAAGAGGAGTTACAGATGGAGGGCACTCCTCCATCCACACGAGTGTCTCTGTGAATGAGAGGGATGCTTTTGCCATAGAGTGGGCTACATTATTGCAAGTTCGACTACTAAAACCAAAGCTACATCTATCAAACTTCTTAGCAAACTCCCGAATATCGTTAACTATGATCTGGGTAGCCGATTGTTCCCTCCGATTCGCTTGTAGCAAAGCACCCAGCCCCTGACTATCCACTTCTGCATCCACGACCTTAAATCCTGCTTCAAGTGTCAGTTTCAGGCCAAATAGTAGCGCTTTTGCCTCCGCTTGGATCACAGTCAGTTCCTCCCTTCGGTTGCTGCCCGCAGACATCAGAACGTCCCCAACAACATCTCGAACCACCATTCCACACCCCACAATTCCGTTTTTGTCGAAAGCAGCATCCGTGTTGAGTTTAGCCACCCCTTGCGAAGGGGCCTTCCACTTAGCCTCCGTAGTAGACGATGTGCTTCCGTGACCCATTTCACGGGTTCTGGCCGCTTCATACTCCCCCAAAATCCTCATCACCTTTGCGGACTGCAGGAGCGGTTCAAGCTTCTTTTTCTCAAAAACCCACATGTTACGGGCGTTCCAGTTTTGCCAAACTACCATCATCGCCAGCTCCCACGCCCTTTCCTTGTCCCACCTCTTTATAAAGTGCTCACACCAACTGATGAAAGGTTGATGCCACTCCTCCATTTCGAGTCTTAGAGGAGACATTTTCCATAGAACTTTAGCCTCCTTACATACCAAGGCCATGTGAGCTACTGTTTCGGCTGCTTCACCGCAACGCGGGCATCTCTCTTCTACACTCATCCCTCGCTTAGCAAGCGTCCCCATAGTGGGCAATCCCTCCCTAGAGGCTCTCCATACAAGGTTTTTTACCGTCTCCGGGACGTTTGCCTTCCACACCTTCTTCCAAAAGTTACCTAACTTCGTAGCTTCCGAGCTCCCCACGTCCCCCGTACGTCTTTGGAGCTCCAAGTGGTAGGCACTGCGGACAGAAAACTCGCCATTCTTGGTCCAGGGCCAAGTTAGAATATCACATTGGTCGCTTTCTGCTACCAGGGTAGATGTGACCGCCGTTATTTCTTCATCGGTTAGGGCATTGGTTAGTGCTTCCGTATCCCATCCATCCCCATCCATAATCCTCCAGTCACTCACGAGGCTTTCTAGATCCTCACCTACCTGCGGGGTAGACATAATACGGCCTCCTGGCACCCCCTTCACCCAAGCATCCGACCAGAATTTAATAGACCGCCCATTACCGACAACCCACCTCGACCCCTCCTTGACTATGTCTCTTGCTGCCATGATACTCCGCCATGTATAACTCGCATTTATAGGGGTCTTCGCATTCCAGAAATCTGATTTCGGAAAGTACTTGCCACGTAAGACAGTAGCAGCAAACGAGTTTGGGTTCGTTGCGAGTCTCCAGCATTGTTTCGCTAGCAAGGCCATGTTGAATGCGCTAAGGTCCCGCATCCCTAGACCCCCCTTATCTTTTGCTGTGCACATTTTGTTCCAACTAACCAGCATCAATTTCCTTTCATTCTCCTTCTGACCCCACCAAAAGATCCGGCAAAGGGACATCATGTTATCGAGCACTGACTCCGGTAACTTGAAGCAATGCATTGCATACGTGGGGATAGCTTGGGCCACAGATTTGATAAGGACTTCCCTTCCCGCTCTAGAGAGACATCTACCCTTCCAACCTTTAATCTTCTTCCACACTCGATCTTGGATAACTTTGAAAACCACTTTCTTCGACCTTCCAATATAGGTTGGAAGTCCAAGATATTTTTCGTGCTCATTTACAACCGTAAAGTTTAACTTCAATTGAAGCGTATTCTGCATATTTGTACTTACATTCCGACTGAAAGATACTTCCGATTTTTCCAAGTTGATCTTTTGACCAGAGGCGGCTTCATAAGATGTGAGTATATCTAGAATGACATCTGCCTCTTCGTCGCTAGCCCTTGTGAATACTAAGCTATCATCTGCAGAGAATAAGTGTGAGATAGGAGGGACCTGCCGGCTTATTTTAACACCGTGTATCTGCTTGCGGGCTTCTGCATCTCGAAGTAGGGCTGAAAGCCCTTCGGCACACACTAAAAAGAGGAACGTCGATATTGGATCTCCTTGCCGGAGTCCTCTTCCTGGAGTAAATATTTTTGATGGGAAACCATTAAACAACAATGAGTACGATACAGATGTAATGCATCTCATAATAAGATCCACAAAAGATTCATTGAAACCCAGCTTCATCATCATGCCCCGCACAAACTCCCATTCAACTCTATCATACGCCTTACTCATATCAAGTTTCATAGCCATATACCCTTTTTCCCCTTTCCTCTTTTTCCGGAGATAGTGAAATAATTCATAAGCTACTAGTACATTGTCTGTAATGAGTCTTCCCGGCACGAAAGCACTTTGAGACTCACTAATGACATACGGGAGCACTAGTTTTAATCTGTTGGAAACCACCTTTGAGACAATTTTATACAAGACATTACATAAACTAATGGGTCTATAATCCTTGGTCGAGTGACAAACTTTTTTCTTTGGAATAAGGACTATGTGGGTGTGATTAATCTGTTCAATCGGCGCCCCATTGTTTAAGATATCAAGTACATAAGACACTACATCTTTCCCTACGACATGCCAAAATTTTTTATAAAAAAGAGCAGGCATACCGTCAGGCCCAGGTGCCTTTGTAGGGTGCATTTGCTTTAGGGCAATTATCACTTCCTCCTCCGTATAGGCAGCTGCCAAACTCTCGTTCATCGTGGCTGTGACCTTCGGTTGCACTTTATCTAGAACCTGTTGCATGTCACCTGGGCCACTTTTCTCAAATAAGGATGTGAAATATGCAACAAAAACGGCCTCGACCTCCTCCTCATCCTCTCTCCAAGTACCCCCATCATCAAACACCCCTTTGATCGTGTTTCTTTTCTTCCTTTCCTCAGCTTTTTTATGGAAAAAGGTAGTGTTTTTATCACCATCCCGGAGCCAGTTCTGTCTACTTCGTTGTGCCCAATAACTCTCCTCCCGCTTCTCAATCTCGTCAATCTCTTCATCTAGCTTCTTAATACCTTCCAAGGACTCTACACTTGCCGGGGCGGCCATGAGAGCTTTGATCTGCTCCCTCCTGTTACCCACCTCCTTCGTGAAATCAATGTGTCTCCCCTTCCCCCATGCGCCCAGTCTTCTTGCGCACATTTCAATTTTTGCTCTAGCGTCGCTAGTACCCTCACTGCTCCACGTTTCAGACACTACAATCCCGCACTCATCTGTTCTAAGCCATTCCTTCTCGAATCTAAATTTGCGCCTCCTCTTCTTCTTTCCCCGTCCAACATCAATCTGTTCTTGGATTACCACTTTCAGTGGCACATGGTCCGAGCGCCGCCGAGGTAAGTGTTCAACCTTAGTGCAGGGGTGGAAAGTCAAACTTATAATGTTTCAAAAACAAACAAAAGAAATCAGTTATAAAAGTACTATGTTTAAATATAAGAAATGATTTAAAAACTACCAATATTAATTTCAAGTACGTAAAAAAAGGGGATATTACATATACTCCCGCTTAAAAACAAAGTTCGTCCTCGAACTTTAATTTTGCTCTGAAACTACCTAAGAAAAACAAAATGTCAAGAAGTAACTTTACTCCCTAAAGTAAAGTTTGTCAAAGAAACCTTAAGATACCTCTTATAGTATAGTACTCCATATGATGCAATATTTTGGTTATCACGACTCGCGCTTAACAAAGTTGAATCTCCTTAAGAACTGGTAACAGAAAAATACGACAATATTAGTATCACACTCTACCCCTCTTAAAAAGTTTCATCCCCCAAACATATAGCATACGCCCTATGTGATTTTTTTTTTATTTTTTTTTGACACCTCGATCCCTTGCTATATAGCAAACCAACACCAAACCATAAAACAATCGTCAAATGCTTATACTAATTGATCATCCGTATAGGATAATTATGTAATAAAATAGACAAAGTTTCAAGACATTATACTCAAAATCTCATGGAATCTTCGTCTTTCCTATGTTACATCTAAATGGGTATGGGTGGGCGGGAAACTCTTGACTTTGATTTTCAATCGAGTATTTCTAATATTACGCACACAATAAGAGACAAGCATAATAAAATAAATATAATAGTATTCTATAAAGTATTCCACAAATAAAACATAAAACCCTTTTCGTAATCCACTCTCACGGCTTTTATTCCTACATATGTTTACTTCAGTTTATTTCCAAATTTTAAACCTAGTGTTTATTTATTCCGTTTTTTTTCCTAGTCCCATTTTAATACCAACCTAAGCTCTAGATACCAATTTGTAACACCCAAAATTTGGATCTTTCAATAATGATAAAATAACCGTCCAAACCTTGGGGGTATTACATATCATCCATTTCCTCTCGAAAATGAATGCGGTATAACAATATATATAATTAACTCGTGATTATTATCATTAACTAAGTGGTCTAAATTAAGTGATTGTCAGTACAACCCAAACTTTGAAAGAGTTCAACGAAAATAAAAAGTTATTCGACTAAGTGATTATTCTAACGTTCGCCCTCACTCGAGCCGTGTCCCATACTCAACCTGCAAAAATACATAAGAAAAGAGAAAGAGAGACAAACTCCCAAAAATCAGAAAAACTGAGTAATTACGACTCCATCTCGTAAAATAATTAATTTTATTTTAAAAACTGTTAGATTTAAACATAAATAAAACATAGTAACCAAATTAAATAAATCCGTTAATCAAACGACACACAACAATTTTATATTTTATTAAAGAGAGGGAAAGAGAACGCTAGTAGGCCGGGACTAGTCCCAAAGTAACCACGTACTAAGAAAGGGTCGCGCATCACCCTTAAATGATGGCCAAGTGATCCAGTTGACAGAATGTCCCTAGTGTGCACACCCCTCACTAATACTTCATGATTAGGAGGAAGACTTATGACAGAGAGCTGATAGAGAAATACAAAACCTAATAGAAGCCTATTGAGCAGCGACACATGTACTCAATAGAACAACATCTAGTAGGGCAACCTGTTCATCACCCTTTCGGGTTTCATTTCCCCTCTTAAATTGTTCCACTTTACGTTATTTACAGATTTAAAATAGTCCAAAACAATAATAAAACAATTCATAGACGAAACAAAGATTAAAGTAATTACTTAGAAATTGGTTTCGCAAATTCATCCTCATCATTAGCACCATTCCATAGAAATGCATAATTTACCCAGAAGTCAATATGTTTGGTCAGCATATCAATTGTTTGTCATATTTTAATTAATTCATAATCTTAAAATAAATAGTTTGAAACCAATAGTTGAGAAATAGTTCAACAGTTTATACATATATAGTACTATACACTTGAAAAATAGATATACGGATCAAAGTAGTAATACTAATGATAGCTCAACGTTCCTTTTTAAATTTAAGAGCAGAACTGCATAATTATAACTATCTAGTACTACGTATATAGCTAAACATGTAATATATTTAGCATATTGTCATGGAAACTGACTCCCTAACAGGATTCTAAAGACGATGGACATCGATAATTACCTCACAAGGCGTAAAACCCGAAGTACGTAGCACCCAAAACTCAAAACTTTTCTTGATCGCACCTACGTACGTAGTCTCTATCTATGGAAATAATGAGGTAGTAGATTGATGGAGAAGTGAATGAGGAATGAGATGAGAGGGGTGGGTTTATATACTCACTAGTCTTATATGCACGCGATGCGTGCGAGAGTATAAAAACTAAAAGTTATCACATAATAGGCAAAAACTTCACAAAGCCCATCATAAGAAACACTAAGCATCATTTATATTAAAAAAAAATCTTTATTATATAGTGCAACAATGTAATACACTAACACTCATCCCTCTACAAATTGATAGTTTAACATCGTTAGCACTTACACCCAAAAATGCAAGGCTATCATATCCATGTTCCTCTGTCCAGATTTTAAAATAACATAATTCTGAATCATTAATCAGATTTTAAATAATGATCTAACTGCTATCATGATCTGTTTCCCTCATGCAAACAACATATCGAGAATAGAACAAATCATTAACTATGGATATCGTACATTTAGTATGTATTAGTGCTAATCATATCCTTGTTTCTTTGTTAAGGTTTCAAATTACATCATTTTGAATCTTTAATCAGATTTCAAATAAACTAACTATTATCATGATCTGTTTCCCTTTGTCTGGCCGGATACTTTGAGGGTCCATATCACCTGTAAGCCCAAATGTTAAGAAACTTTAGCGACATGAACATCAAAATAATCCTTTTTTTCAACTAAAAACAATCATATCCAGCAAAACCAGCAGAATATGAAGATGCAAAGTCGCACAAAATGCTACAATCAAATTCAAACATCTACAAAAATATATCTGGTGATAATATAATATTCAGATTATGCAGCCCCCACAAATATGTTAAAAAGAAAAAAAAAACACACCAAAATCTACTGTGGGAATTCAACCCAGAAATCCAAACCAGAAATCACAACAGAAATCCAACCTTTTTACCAGATTTTAGCAATATGTACACACAAAAAATCAATTTTTTCAACTGAACAATTAAAGCCACATTTGTAAAGAGAACAAACATCATATGATTCATATCAGCAAAATATGAACATGCAAAGTCATTAATCATATTTGGAGTTCATTTTCAGATTTTAAATAACATTGATTCAGCAAACATCTATCTGTATTTAGCAAACATCTATAGGTATTATTTAGATTTTAATTTATCCGATTGTAAAGGGATAAGTATATTAATTTATCCGATTAGCATCTCATGAATGAACAGGATTAAGCAGTTTTCTCCTATTACTGTCTTAACTCTTGACTCATAATTATGAAGCACGGTGAGATACCACATAATATATATTTTCAAACATGTCATTTGAATAGCCAATATCGGCAATTGAGATGAATTAGAAGTCAATCTAGCATGCCAGGTAGCCAATTCACTTCCACCAGCCTCGTGGTCATCTAAAAAAGATAACTACAATCTCGACTGAGTATAGCAGTAGAGCATATCAGAGAAATAATATTACCTAAAGTTTCAGAAAGAAAAATGCACATAAGACAATACAAAAAGACATGTGAGTTCAAGCATAACACTGGAGAATTTCAAGAACCAAAAGACCATATCAAATTAGAAATGGGAGTTAAGCAGCATCAATATCAACCCCATTCCAAGTATGCACTTCTCTCTTAAAATACTTAAGGAAAAACATACTTAAAATCAAATTTGAGATAAATTATTATCTGATATCAAGAGACCCAAAACAAAACAAAAACATTAAAATAGACAAAAGAAACCCTAAAGCTGAATAATGTCTCAAGAAGTTTTGGCAGAATTAGACCTAGAAATGAATCAGGTATAGAAATAAGATTGAGACGATAACATAAAATCCTACCAGTTTAGCAGGGAAACAAATGGCCAAACATCCATAATTTTGAGAGACAAAATTAAATTCGCTTCACTCCCACCGCTACTTGAACCACTCACTTCCTTCTTCCCATCACCACCAAACCACCCACCACCACTACCACCTTGATTCATCTCTTCAGACCCAGAGAAAACAGAGAGCAAGCTATAAGGAATCGCGAATTTGACACACATATTCTAAAGCAAGGAATCGAGAATTTGACACACATATTCAAATTGTATCGGTTTTAATTCAAAAACAAACAAAGTCACATAATATTTTCTTCAAAATACATATTCAAAGCTCAAAAAAAGATATGGAACCTAGAAATACAAAATTCAAGATTGAGAGTCGGGAAATACCTAGAACTACTCCCCTTTAAGTGATGAGCATGATTTGCCACTTGATTAAAATCTATAACTGGATGCTCACTGTAAAACATAGAAAATATCCAATTTAAAATTACAGAAATCAAGCAAAAATAAATTAAAAAAAAACCTAGAAATATTGAAAAAAAATAATTAAACTCACAGAGCTTTGCCCACATTGTCAAGGAGCTTTTGATACGCTTGTAATCCTTATGCTTTGAGCCTGTTAAGAAATTCAAACAAAAATCAGAAAAAACACATCAATCAACAAAAATCTCCAGAACCAATTGGAAAAAAATGAAAATTTGAACAAAAATGTTGAACTCCACCCACCATTGTTATCTCTCTCCTCCATTATAGGCCTTCAATCTGTTCTTATTATTAATTCTATAATCGAATCCCCTTTCCTAAACCCCTAAATTCGATTATTATTACGAAAATTTCAATTTCCCCCCAAATTTGAATCTATATCCTCCAATGTAAAAAATTCCTAGAAACCCTATAAAACCCACTTCCATCTATAAATCCAATCCCTAAATTTTCAACTAAAAATTTCAAAGGGAAAACAGGTCTTAAATTTTGATATAGAATTAGAACCTGGGACCACAATCTCCGACAATGCCATTGAAATCGTTAGATAGCGTATTTTGGGAGGGTTTTTAATTTAGCCCCAGAATTGGGTCGGAGCTAGGAATTTAGGGATCTTTAGACATTTGAGTATTTGATGATCATTGATTAATTTCCCCCCCAAAAAAATTTACCCAATTATTATGAACAACCAAAAAATTAAAAAAAATTAAAAGAGGGTAAAGAAAGAAACCTTGGCGAGGAGTAGAAGAATGCGGGGAATCCAAGCCACCCAAGACGCCACCTTCGGCGAAGAGGGATTGCGAAATCCAAATTCAAGTTAGTGTATTTCTTCATTACCTGCAACAAATCATGGGTCGTCTTCATGTTAAGCCTAAACAAATCAATATTCAATCACACAATGTCGAAAAAATCGATTGCGAAATCCAAATCAAATTTCTAAGACCTAATCAAAAGCAAAACCTCGTTATAAATAAGCTTTCAATTAGTGAAAATGCAAAAACGAAAACAAAATAGCAATTAAAATCCCTAGATTGTAAAGTCGGAGTCGCAAAAACAGACCAGATCCGAAGAAACAACAAAATTGATGCAAAATAAAAATAAAAAAAGGAATTGATGAATGAAGTACCTGAGGATGAGATCGAAGATGAGAGAGAACCGAAGATCATTGAGCGAAGGGAGGAGAGAGAATGATGAGAGTGAAGCGGCGTACAGGTGAATTTGGGGGTTTACGCGAATGGTTTGAAAGTTAAAGGGGAGGGGGTGTTTTAGTCTTTTTAAAAGGGGACACGAAAAGTTAATTTACTATTTTAACCTCAGCTGTTCCTTTATATAATAAAATTTAATTTATATACTCATTATCATGGGTTAATGAAAGGTTTGGGAATTAATGGTTTAGCAAAGTGAAGGGGTTGTAACGGATGAAACTTTAAGAGTTGATGATTGATGATATTGATTGGGTATTTGAAGAAGAAAATGAATAGTGACCTTTAATACTACTACGGTTGGTATTTTGTATCTTTAGAATGATTGTATTAAATCCTTTTATTTTACTTTAATTCAAAGTTCCAAAGAAAATGGAAAGTCAACTTATAATGTTTCAAAAACAAAAAAAAGAAATCAGTTATAAAAGTACTATGTTTAAATATAAGAAATGATTTTAAAACTACCAATATTAATTTCAAGTACGTAAAAATACGGGATATTACATAAACTCTTGATTAGGTCTACATTCCTTTAAGGTTAAAACAACTCGATTAGAATTAATAAGGATTGAATAATTTGTAGATAATTGGAAGCCTTGATTAATTGATGCAAATATTTATGTGATGCATAATATGTTCTACTAACCAGCTACGTGGGCATTCATTGATAAATGAATGGGTGAATGATATATTGTAAATGTACTATTTTGCAGGTTATGGAAAGTGACTAGTATGGCCCAAATAGGATAGAAAATATGTTCTGCGTACCATTAATTTGAATGTAAAATTGGTCTAAAGTACAAAAGTTTTATTGCTTTAAATATGGTCTGCGTACCTGTAGGGTTTTTTTTTTTTTTTTTTTTTTTTTTTGCGTATGTATTGCAATTCCCTACAAGGGGGCGGTTTTTAGAAACCATCGTATTTTCGTACCTCGAAGGAGTCGCCACCAAACATTGTTAAGGGTCTTGTTTGGAAAGACCGGAAATGACTCTATTAGGATAAGACTTGAATCTTAGAAACGGATGGGTGAGATCCGGGCACGGGAACGAGATGCTTATTCGGCGAGCTTTAGAAATTATTCGAGTACGTGACATAGCATTTTCGAAAATACCCTAGTTTAGACTATGTGGGTTTGAATTTAGAGCAAATAGAATCTCTACTTTGTATGGTGGTCACTTTGCTTTAGAGTTAATTTAAGGGAACCTAAGATCGGTTTGTCCAAGAAATTATCTTTGTTAAGCGTGATGTAACCTTGTATTTTGTTGTATTTAGCATGTATGGTGATGAAAGCAATAAAGCAAATAAAGCAACATCACAATAGTAAATAAGTGCGGAATTAGTAAATACAAGACCCCCTAGAGATGGACTAGGGAGTAGGTCCACATTGCCTAGAAGGACTAGGCAAGTAAAGATGCGGAATTGAAATGCGGAATTGAAAGTGCGATATTGAAATTGCGAAATTGAAGGTGCGATATTGAAATTGCGGAATTGAAAGGTGCATAATAGAAATTGCGATATTGAAAGGTGCATAATTGAAATTGCGATATTGAAATTTGTACTTGGGCACATGAGATTCGAACGCCAAGTGACTCCTTAAAAATAAGTGCGCCCGACACGAATTCAAAGCCAAAAATCTCAACTTGGGAGAAGTTGCTCATCCCAAAGTATCCTAGATTTTGCATATAGAACTTGAACTTGAAAGTTTGAATCTTGAAATATTGAACTTGAAATACTTGAACTTGAACTTGAAATTTTGAACTTGTACTTGAAATATTGAAACTTAAGAGACTTGAATCTCAAAGATCGGGCCTTTTAATGTTGAAAAGGTTAGATCTTTGATGTGCTCTTACTTTGAAAGGATCCTAGTTTAGAGAAGTAGTCATGAGCAACCCTAAACATTGTGGGATCTTGAAATTTGAAAACTTGAACTTGTATTTTGAAAAATGGAGTCTTGAATCTCAAAAGACTAAACCTTTAATAGTTAAAAAGTTGTCATCTTTGATTACTCCATTCTTGAAAGTGATTCTAGTTCAAAGAAGTGATTGCAAACAACTTTGAACATCCTTGAATCTTGATTTTGCATATAGAACTTGAACTTGAAAGTTTGAATCTTGAAATATTGAACTTGAAATACTTGAACTTGAACTTGAAATTTTGAACTTGTACTTGAAATATTGAAACTTAAGAGACTTGAATCTCAAAGATCGGGCCTTTTAATGTTGAAAAGGTTAGATCTTTGATGTGCTCTTACTTTGAAAGGATCCTAGTTTAGAGAAGTAGTCATGAGCAACCCTAAACATTGTGGGATCTTGAAATTTGAAAACTTGAACTTGTATTTTGAAAAATGGAGTCTTGAATCTCAAAAGACTAAACCTTTAATAGTTAAAAAGTTGTCATCTTTGATTACTCCATTCTTGAAAGTGATTCTAGTTCAAAGAAGTGATTGCAAACAACTTTGAACATCCTTGAATCTTGAAAGTTTGCATTTTTGTATTTTGAAAATTTTGGATTTTGAAAAGATGTATGATTGTTGCAAGTAACATTTTTAGTAGTAAAAATGCCAACTTGCTAATCATTTTTGAAATAGGAAAATCAAAGATACATGATTGAATATGGTGGGATTCGGAATTACCTATTTAGGTTTAGGCAAGAATTCCTTTTAGAGCTCCCAATTGCTTAGAACTTGAAGTTTGTATGTGTTTTTGAAGGATGTTTTATTTGAATTTGAGGCGTAATTTTTGTATTACGACGTTGTATATTGAATATTCCTCCCCAAATTCTAGAAATTATGGGGTTTTTATAGGAAAAATGGCTGCAAAACGCCAGCCATTGCCAGTGCAGCACGCCAAACCAGTGCCCAACGCTGGTAACGTGGCATGAGTGCTGCCAAAACAAGGACGCAGGCTCCGTCCTTGATTTGTCTTGTATTGATGTACCTTCGTGCGAATAGTACGATGCTTGGCACATAATGTTTCCTTGGAGGTTAAGACTTGATTTTGCGTCTAAAAACAAGCCGTTTCGGGTTTTGAATTCCGGTTGTACGGGACGGGGCCTGGCTTGCTCGGTTTTGTGGGTCGGCGCCCGAATTTGACTTGCCTTATATGATTTTGAGTGGAAAAGGCTTAGTAGAACCAATGAAATGGTCTACTAGATGATATTGTACTTGGATTTTGAAATTGGTTTTTGAAAATTGTATTTTGTACCGAGTTCCGGGAGGGGAACGACCTCGGGGATTGGATTTTGGATCTTGTATTTTGGAGATGTTCTTAGCAATTGGGATTTCGGCACGGAGTTGCTCCAATCGCCTATTAAGGACAATGGTATCGTCATCATCCCAAAGGGGAGACACAAATTAGGTGTCTACAGAAGCCCCCACTTTGACTGAGCGTTCGGTTAGGAAAGCGCAAGTCAAAGTATTTCGAAAGGGACAGAGAATGATCAAGATGTTGTGCAATCAAGACTACTCTTTGTACGCCAGTACCTGCACAAAACAGGCGTTAGAAAAAAAAAGATAGAGTCTACCTCCGGTCGGCTGTGACGACTCCGGTCCGTATTTGTATTGCACTTCCGTCTTTGAATTGGGACGGAGCTTGGCATCGAAAATTTTAAATCTTGAATTTTTGAATTTTTGAATCTTGAATTTTTGAATTTTGAATACCCGGAGTTGATCCGTTGGGGATGTGCTTTGCTGGGGATAAGAGCTTTTTACTGGCCCTTAAGATTTTTAAATTTCGGCTGACTTTCCTAGAGCTTGGGTCCGTTGGGAGTTGAACGCCTGAGTCATTATATTTTTTGGACTTTGTATTCTTGAAATATTCATCTGTATGAACTTGGAGATACGGGTGTATAACCGCATTTTCGAAAGATGGCCTGATGCGACATTTGATGCTTGGTGCGAAAGACCGTAGCAGTAAATGACGTGCAATCAGCAGGGGAGACCGCGCGCGGAAGATTCTGCGCATGCAGCAGGCAGCGCCCAGCGCGGGCCTCGGCGTCATGCGCGGGGTTGAGCTATAAAAGCTCCCCTTGCCGTGCCATTTTGAGGCACACGCTCTTGAATTCTTTGCTTTTCTCTCTCAAAGGTCGATTAGCCTCTCCCCTTGATCTTGTTCTTGCCTTTTCCATGTAAGTATTTCTTGTTTTTTGCTTATGAAATAAACTCTAGGATTGCATATAGATTTGAATTTTCTCGTACTTTGGAATGATGCTTGTATGTTTAAGCTTCTTGAATTTTGTTGAGAATTGTTTGATAGCCACTTGAACTGGAGCTGTTGGAACTTGGAGATTTGAATTTTTGGAAATTTTCTTGAATCTTGTACCTGGTATTTGTAGATAGTAGTCTCACTGGTGACCTTGCGGGGTCTCAAGAGAGCATAGGCTAGGCTGCCTAGATGTTGTTTGTAGAGTTTTGGAATGCCGACTTCGGTATGGGTAGCCTAGGCGTTGGTGTTGAACTTGCGTACCTGCTTCGGCGTGAATAGCCTAGGCGTTGGTGTAGAACTTGCATACCTGCTTCGGCGTGGATAGCCTAGGCGTTGGTGTAGAACTTGTATACCTGCTTCGGCATGGAGAGCCTAGGCGTTGGTGTAGAATTTGTATACCTGCTTTGGCGTGGATAGCGTAGGCGTTGGTGTAGAATTTGAATTTTGAATTAAAGGTCCCTAGCTGAATTAGTACTGCCACTGGGGATTTTTTTGAATTTTTGACTTTGTACCGGCTAGTATAGGATAGCCTCTGAATTTTGATTTTTGCACGGGCTAGTATAGGATAGCCCCCAGTTTAGAATTTTGACACTTTGTACTCTGCTTGATTTAGTATGCCTCGTCATACTCGGAGGAAGCTCGCCGAATCTTCGGTGGCTCGAGCTGCTGAGGAGGACGCTTGGGACGATGAAGCGGCTGCGGTAAATGCGCCGGATGGGGGTATGTTTCCCGGGAGAGCACCCACTTTTGTTGGTACTGGTTGGAGTCCTTCCGATCTAGTATTTCGACCGGAGTTTCACTTGTCTCAGTGGCCTCGCACTGGCTTGGTGAGTCTTGTACTGTGCTTTGAATTTGTATTTTGTACTTGTATAGGTTTTAAGCTGATTCGCTCATCTGTAGGCTGATGGAGAGCCGTTACGCACCTTCTGGTCCTTGGCGGAGCTTCAGAAGGCTTTTGCTGCCATCCGTGCTGACGAGGAGGCTTTGGAGATCTGGTTGCAGATGGGCCTGGTTGACTTCTAGCGTGCCATGGGAGGTACTTTGAGGAGAACGGGGATCAAACCCCGGCCATGGGCTTTGTTAGAGCGATGGTGGGATACCACCAACACTTTTCATATGGCGTGGGGGGAGATCACCATTACCCCTTTTGAGTTTGCCATGATTACGGGTCTTCCTTTTTCTAAGAGGAATGTGACCTTTGATTCGGAGCTGACGTGGCGCTCGGTCGCTGCCAGGGCCTTGCTCGGCCCTGTTGTTGACTTGTCAGAGGACGACACCCATGCTTCCGTGACGGTAATTGTGGATGCTATCCGCGGTGTGGGTGTGTCTGCAGAGCAGAGGGTTAGGCTATTCCTCTTAGCTTTGGTGAGTAGGGTAGTGGTCCCGAGCAGGAACAGTCGGGTGCACATTAGATTCCTGTCAGTTTTGCAGGACTTGAGGGCTGTTTCGAGCTACAACTGGGGTGGTTTGGCCTATAGCCACCTCTTGTACGAGATGAAGTGGGCCTCCCGGACTGCGCCGGAGAGCGAGCCGAGCATGGCTGCTCTGTGGAGTGTGCTAGAGGTATTGAAGACTCCTTGTACTTTGTGCCTTGTACTTGTATGTTTGTATTTGAACTTGACTGATGTTTTGCTTGCTTTTGAAAGATTTGGATATATGAGCACTTTCCGACTTTGGCGCCGGATCGTACTGGAGATGCGGCTTACCCGTATGCTGCCTCCCGCAGAGCTTGGAGAGTTCTACATGCTGATGAGGTAATATTTTTGTACTGTTTTGCTCTTTTGTATTTGTATTTGTATAGTTGCCTGAGTTGTTTGCTTTGCAGGTGGTGTGGCGTCCTTTTGCCAACGCGCCTGTACCTTCCTCGGCTGCTCGCGCCTATTTCTTGTCTGGACGACGGGTTTTGCTCCCAGGGGTGTATCGCCACATGTGGTATCTGGGGGGAGCGAGTGTCCCTTCAGCACAATTCGGGGAATAGGTTTGTCCCCAAGGACCCACCGGAGTCCATGCTGGCGCCGGATGACGATCTTGCCCGGCTATATGTGAATGCTAGGAGCGATGCTGTTTGCCGCTCTTGGAGGGACTTTGTACAAAGGAAGGGTAGCTATGACGACTTCATGAGGAGGCTGGCTCCACCAGTACGCTTCGTACTGCCGGTGATCTTTTGAACTTTGTATCTTGTATTCTTGTATTCTTATATTCATGTATTCTTGTATTCTTGTATGTCGGTTTGATTGTATGATTGTATGTTTGTGTGATTGTATGTAGGAGGAGGAGGTTGATCGGGGAGCTGATAGGATCCTCCGCTATGAGAACTCGGACGGGGAACAGGTGGAGGTGACCATTCCTGTAGCTTCTCCTCCGCACCGGAGATCGTATGATGCTGTACCTGAGCATTATGCCGCTGTAAGTACTGTTGCATTTTCTTGAAACTGATTGTAATCTTGTATTTGGGAATTGATCTTGAATTTTGTATGCAGGCGCCTCGGATGAGAGTGCGTCGCTGGATGCTCTTGATTGATTCCTGGAAGAGGTATTGTGCCAAGCTGACCCATAAGCTTTTTGGCCGGGACAGAGAGGTGCTCTTCTTGATTTTGAAATTTGTATTCTGGAAACTCGAACTTGGATGTTGATTCTTGAAATTTTTATTTTGTATAGGAGCGCCGCCGAGGCCGCAGAGGTTCCGTTGATAGGGAGCCCCAGGGAGAGACTTCCTCGAGGCAGGAGGCACCGAGTTTGGACCTAGGACAGGGGTCCGGTGCTGGTACTCGTCAGAGGCATTCGGATGCTGATCGGGGAGCTGTCCGTTTTGTACATGCTGATCCTACCAGGCATTCGTTTGGTGGTGCAAGCAGTTCGAGGCCTTTTGTTCCTCCTCCTGGTTACTACTTCGGTGGGAGTGGTCATCAGCCTTGGGGTGCGGATTCATGGGCTTACTGGCAGAGATGGAGAGGATGCGTCAGGCTCAGATGTTTGCGCCGTACCAGTTCATGGCGATGCCGCCGCCTTATCAGTATCCTTCTCCTCAGCAGGGAGTTCATCCCTCTCCTGGCACTCTTCGTATCTCGGAGCAGGATCTGAAGGAAATAATGCCCTTGGTCCAAGTATGCATTCTATGTTAAGTCTAATAAATGCGGTTCAGTATTAATTAACAAGTTAATAATTCAGTGAGATCAAGTGAGCTGAATGCCTAGCTAGAGGCCGCTTCAGTTCAAGTGGAATTAATGATATTAATCCACAGCTTACTCTTGACTGAACCCGTAGGGTCACACAAATAGTACGTAAACGGATCAAGTATTTAATGGCATTAAATACTCCATCTATGAATATTCGGAATCGACGGATCTTGGTTTCAGTGGGAGCTAAGATCGTCACAGGCAAGAAATGAATACTCCGGAAACGATGATATTGCCGGAAACAGAAATATGGATCGTATCGGAAATATAAATATTATCCAAGTCGTAGATGTTGCCGGAAACGGAAACATGGTACGTATCGGAAAATATTATCGGAAATGGAAATATTGCCAGAATCGGAAATATTGCCGGAAACGGAAATATTGTCAGAATCGGAAATATTACCGGAATCGGAAAATAATTCCGGAAACGGAAATATTAAATATTTGTTCGAAA
The DNA here is from genome assembly GCF_020520425.1 of Spinacia oleracea. Taxonomy (NCBI): domain Eukaryota; kingdom Viridiplantae; phylum Streptophyta; class Magnoliopsida; order Caryophyllales; family Amaranthaceae; genus Spinacia; species Spinacia oleracea. The sequence goes on along the minus strand of NC_079491.1, from coordinate 71,580,686 downwards.
CGGAAATTAATTCCGGAATCGGAAATATTAAATATTGTTCGTATCGGAAATGAATTCCGGAATCGGAAAATTTAATCGGAAGCGCATCGTACGAATAAGCATCGGACGAGGCCTGCCGGACGAGGCCCAGCACGAAGCCAGGCCATCGCCCAGCAAGCCAAGCGCGCCGCACAAACAGCCACGCCAGGCCCAGCGCAAGGCCAGGCCCAGCAGGCTGCGCAGCACGCACAGCGCGCACAGCACGCGCAGCGCGCAGCGCGCGCGGGCGCTGCGTGGGCTGCTGCTCGCGCGCACGCATGGGGGCCCATCGTGGCTGCCGTGCGTGTGTGTGCAAGTGTTTGTGTTCGTGCACGTTTCCTAAAACATGCAGAGTTCGGTTAATGATTAAATTCCTAATTCTATTTGATAAATTAATTAAATTAGAGTTCTTGTAGGATTCTAGGTTTAATTAATTTGTATCTGAATAGGATTTCGATTCCCTTTCCATACCCCTATAAATATGAGGCTAGGGCTCACAATTTATAACAAGTTTCAAAGTATTCAAAAGTGAGTTTTTTGAGAGAAAATTAAAACACACATCTTGCTCATAAAGTGCCGAAATTTTCTAGTACCTTAAGGGCGATTCTAGTTGGTCAATCTTAAGGCGGATCCGGACGTGCTGTGGACTATCTACGGAGGGACGACACTTGGAGTCCTAAAGACTTGTTCTTGTTCGGTTCGGGCGCAGCTAGGGAGGGCACGCAACAAAGAGTATGCATCTAAATTATGCTATATGATTATGTGTAAATAATATGTTGTCCTGGGTTAATGGTTGTTTCCGCATGATCTATGTAATGTCATATGTATCATAACCTAACAGTGGTATCACGAGCCCCTTATTATTTTCATAATCTAAATTGCATGAACATGGTTAAATATTACAAATTTGCAAGAATTAAAAGGGGTGATTAATTTTCGTAATTGTTAATTAATTGCAAATTGCGTTTATTTAATTATACGTACGCAGTTTTTCGGCAGTTTCTTCGTTACTCATCCGAATTGAGTGATTTTTGTGTCAATTCCACATGTAAAAGGCATTCTAAAATTTTGACAAAATTAGTATTTTTCTGCCGAACCCAGAATTCTCAAATTCGAAGCCTAACTATGACTTTTCGAAGGTTTTAGTTTTTCGAATGCAAAATTTCGTAAATTTAAGATGTTAAATTAAATATTTGCGATTCTTGTTGATAAATCTTGAATTTTTGATTGACCTACTGCATATGTTTAACAAGTTTGAATGCCTAGTCTTGTTAATTATGCAATCTAATTTGTAATTATGATTAATTTGTTGAAAATTAGAATAATTTAGAATTAATTTGATTTTCATAATTAATTGTAATTTAATTAGAAACCTATGATTAAAAACCACCATAAAAATTGTAAATTTATGATAAATTTTAAATTTTTATGACCTAGACTTGAATCCATAACAATCGGAAATCAATTGGATAATAAATTTTCGATTTTTCGCCCTAAAATTATGAAATTAATATTATTTATTAATTTGTCATTAATTTTAAATATAAATTTTAAATTTTTATGCGATTCGTTCATAAAACTTGCACGCACGAAGCAATGGACGCTTCGTGTTACCCTTAAGGGGTGTTGTATAATGCGGGCATGCGACGACGAGCAAGGGAGCTCGTCGCCCGTGCGGCACGAATGCAATGAGCAAGGGCGTAGTGCACGAGCACAAGGCAGCAGCCCTGCCTTGTGTCGTGTGCCACGAGCAATGGACGAATGGGCATGGGCGAAGGGCGAGCCAAGGCAGTCGCGTGTGGGCAGCAAGCGAGCTGCGCCACAACGCGCGCTGCCTCGCACAAGAGCGCGCAGCCTCGCGCGCAGCGAGCGCAAGCTCGCGTGCCACGAGCGCTGCGCCCAGCATTGCATGCGCGCACAACGAGCGAGGACTCGCGCGCACACCCAGCATTGCTCGCGCGCACAGCGAGCGATGTCGCCCGCCCAGCGTGCGATGTCGCGCGCCCAGCGAGCGATGTCGCGCGCGCACTGCGAGCGATAGCTCGCGTGCGATGAGCGCTGGCGCGCGCAGCGAGCACCAATGCGTGCGGAGGCTTGCGATGGGGATGCAGCAGCTATGCGACGAGCGCATGGGCTGCGCGCACATGGCCAGCAATGGCTGTGTGCGTGCGGCCCATGGGCGTGCAACGCGTAGGGTGTTTGCGTTACGATTAAAGATCGTTTTGAATGTTTAATTTGAAAATTCCAGTTCACGTAATTTTAATTAATTTTAAAATTAATAATTTAAATTATTTTCTTGGATTTTAATTTTGAATATTGTAATTATAATAAATTTTATTTATTCTAATTATTTTACTAAAATTAAAATCATGAATTAATTTAAATACGACTGAAATTAAATTAAACTTTTGGATTCAATTATAAATTGATATGAGCTTTAAATTTTAATTAAATTTGTATGTTTCCGGTTGGACTAGAAATACATTTTTATGTTTAAAATTAGTAAAGCATATAAATTTATTGGTTTAAGTGGGAGCGCTTTTTAGTCATAAACTCTTGATTAGGTCTACAAATCCTTAAGGTTAAAACAACTTGATTAGAATTAATAAGGACTGAATAATTGGTAGATTATTGGTGCCCTTGATTAATTGTTGCAAATGTTTGCGTGATGCATAATGTGTTTTACTAACCAGCTATGTGGGCCATTCATGATAATGAATGGGTGAATGGTATATATTGTATATGTACTGTTTTGCAGGTTATGAAGTGACTAGTATGGCCCAAATAGGATAGAAAATATGGTCTGCGTACCATTAATTTGAATGTAATTGGTCTAAAGTACCAAAGTTATTTTTCAATTCAAATATGGTCTGCGAACCATCAAATAGTTGTAATTAGTTATAGCTTATCCTATTTGAAGAAAATGGTGCCTCCCACGGAGATTTTTCAAGACGGACTTTGAAGTCAAAGCTTCAAGATGAAGTCGGGCCATACTAGATCACATTTATCTTATGCATGCTTTAAGTTATTTATTGTTTTAAATATGTCTTAAAATGCATGAGATCAAAAGCTTGATTATGTTGCATGATTAAGGATTTTAGTTCACTTAAAATCTAACCAACATAGTAAGAGCCTTAAGTTCCAAACTTAAAAATTGAGTTAAAAGGTGCCATGCCAAAATATACACTTGCTTGGATATCCTTTACATCAATCTAGTAATAGTTTTCGCTCAGCGAGGTGTTACTTATTGGTCCTAAAGGGGCAAGGTACACAAATAATTGTGAGTACATGTTAGTTTTGGTGAAACTCAACGATATAAGTAAGGAGTCCTTTTATGTCGTGGCAAATTCGATAGGTTTACCTAATAAGTTCTTAGACGTACCTATCAACCAAGAATAGTTTCTAGACTATTAGCAAAAGGGTTTTGCTTACCTAAGATGTTCTAGGATTAAGTCGACAAACTGTGCTTAGTTCTTCAATGATTTTAGGATCTTGGAATCATTTTATTCACACCTGCCGGAACACATAATTTGAATAAAATGCTTAATAAACATTGAATTATGCATGTATGCTAGAATTTAAGTTTATTAAGAGAAACTGTGAATGGTTATTTATTTGTTTATTCTTTTCAATTGTAGTTTTTAATATGGCAAACAACAATTCATTCAACATTCGATCAATTCTCGAAAAGGAGAAGTTGAACGGGAAAAACTTCCTTGACTGGCAAAGGAACTTGCAAATAGTTCTTATGCAGGAAGAAAAGGAGTATGTCCTGGATGAGGCGATGCCCGAAGCTGCAGGCGACGGGGTCACTCAGGCAGCCCTCAATCGTTGGATTGATGCCAACAAGGATGTGAAATGTCTAATGCTCGCCACCATGAGTGCGGATCTGCAGAAAACGTTCATCAACTCAGATGCTTTCACAATCATCAGTGAGTTGAAGAACATGTTCCAAGATCTGGCTCGAGTCGAAAGATTCGAGACTCATAGGCAAATTCTTGAGACCAAGCTTAAGAAAGGCGAGCCCGTAAGTCCACATGTTCTCAAAATGATTGGACTCATTGAGAATATGAGTCGGCTGGATCAGCAATTTTCTCAGGAAATGGCTATAGACACCATCCTCCATTCTCTTCATAGCGGGTATGATCAGTTCAAACTGAACTACAGTATGAATAGTCTGGACAAAACGCTCACTGAGCTTCACGGTATGCTGAAGACCGCTGAAAAGACGCTCAAAAGTGATAAGCAGGATGTGCTTATGGTGCGTGGGGTCAAGTTCAAGAAATCTGGAAAGAAGAGGAATGCTAAGAAAGGTGGCAACAAGGCCAGCCCAACTAAGCAAACTGGCGCCAAATCTGCAAAGAGGAAGGTCAGTCAACCCACTTCTGAATCCGAATGCTTCTACTGCAAGAAGAAGGGGCATTGGAAGAGAGATTGCTTGAAGCTAAAGGAAGATCAGAAGAACGGAACAGTCGTTCCATCTTCAGGTATTTTCGTTATAGACTGTATACTTGCTAATTCAACTTCTTGGGTATTAGATACAGGTTGTGGCTCACACTTATGTTCCAATCCACAGGGACTAAGAAGAAGTAGAAAGTTAAGCAAGGGTGAAGTCGACCTACGAGTGGGAAAAGGAGCACGGATTGCTGCATTAGCCGTAGGAACTTACTATTTGTCGTTGCCCTCCGGGCTAGTTTTGGAACTGGAAGAATGTTTCCATGTTCCAAGTCTTACTAAAAACATCATTTCAGTTTCTTGCTTAGATGCTAAGGGATTTTCCTTTTTAATAAAAGACAATAGTTGTTCGTTTTATTTTAAAGAGATGTTTTATGGATCTGCTAGATTAGTCAATGGACTTTATTTATTAGATCACGACAAACAAGTATATAACATAAATACCAAAAAGGCCAAAAAGGATGATTCAGATCTCACCTATCTGTGGCATTGTCGATTAGGCCATATAAACTTGAAACGCTTAGAAAGACTTCAAAGGGAAGGAATTCTAGAACCATTTGACATAGAGGATTATGGTAAATGCGAATCATGTTTACTTGGCAAAATGACAAAGCAACCTTTCTCTAAAGTTGGAGAAAGAGCAAATGAACTATTGGGTTTAATCCATACAGATGTATGTGGACCAATGAGTACAAATGCTAGAGGTGGTTTCAGCTACTTTATCACTTTCACTGATGACTTCAGTAGGTATGGTTATGTCTACCTAATGAAGCATAAGTCTGAATCCTTTGACAAATTCAAGGAATTTCAGAGTGAAGTAGAGAATCAATTAGGCAAGAAGATTAAGGCACTGCGGTCTGATAGAGGCGGTGAATATCTGAGCTATGAATTTGATGACCATCTGAAAGAATGTGGAATTCTATCAGAATTGACTCCTCCTGGAACACCACAATGGAACGGTGTGTCGGAACGGAGGAACAGAACCTTGCTAGACATGGTCAGGTCAATGATGGGTCAGGCCGAACTTCCATTAGAATTTTGGGGACATGCACTAAATACAGCTGCACTCACTATAAATAGAGCTCCGTCTAAAGCTGTCGAAAAGACTCCATACGAATTATGGTTTGGAAAGCCTCCAAATGTGTCTTTTCTTAAGATTTGGGGATGTGAAGTATACGTCAAACGATTAATTTCAGACAAACTTCATCCAAAATCTGACAAATGTATCCTTGTGGGCTATCCAAAGGAAACAAAGGGGTATTACTTCTACAATACATCTGAGAACAAAGTGTTTGTTGCTCGAGATGGTGTCTTTTTGGAGAAGGATCACATTTCCAAAATGACAAGTGGGAGAAAAGTAGACCTCGAAGAAATTCGAGTCGAACAACAAACTCTAGAGAATGCTCAAGATGACATTCAGGATGAAACTCAGAGATCTTTAGAAAAATCTGGTGAGAATCATGGTCAATCTAGTAATGTTACCCCGCGTAGATCGCAAAGATATAGATCTCAACCGGAAAGGTACTTAGGTATTTTGACGAACGAGAGCTATGACGTTCTATTACTTGAAAGTGATGAACCTGCGACTTACAAGCAAGCTATGACGAGCCCTAGCTCCAAGCAGTGGCAAGAAGCCATGCAATCTGAATTAGACTCCATGTCTGAAAACCAAGTATGGGATTTGGTCGATTTGCCAGATGGCTACCAAGCCATTGGAAGCAAATGGGTTTTCAAACTGAAAAAGGACAAGGATGGGAAACTTGAAGTTTTCAAAGCTAGATTGGTCGCAAAAGGTTACAGGCAAGTCCACGGTGTGGATTACGATGAAACCTTTTCACCAGTTGCAATGCTAAAGTCTATTCGAATAATGTTAGCAATCGCTGCATATTACGATTACGAAATATGGCAGATGGATGTCAAAACTGCTTTCTTAAACGGCGTTTTAACAGAAACTGTGTTTATGACACAGCCTGAAGGTTTTGAGGATCCAAAGAATGCTAAAAAGGTATGCAAGCTAAAGAAGTCAATCTACGGATTGAAGCAGGCATCCAGGAGCTGGAATATACGTTTTGATAAAGCAGTCAGTGACTTTGGTTTCATCAAGAACGCGGACGAATCTTGTGTATACAAGAAGGTCAGTGGGAGCAAAATTGCTTTCCTAGTATTATATGTCGACGACATATTGCTTATCGGAAATGACATTCCTATGTTGAACTCTGTCAAGATTTGGCTTGGGAAATGTTTTTCGATGAAGGATCTAGGAGAAGCACAGTACATATTGGGCATCAAGATTTACAGAGATAGATTTAAAAAGATGATTGGACTTAGTCAAAGCACTTATATCAATAAGGTGCTTGATAGGTTCAAGATGGCGGACTCCAAGCGAGGCTACCTACCCATGTCTCATGGAATGACTCTAAGCAAGACTCAGTGCCCAAAAACACTTGATGAGCGTAGACGAATGAATGGGATTCCATATGCATCATTGATTGGTTCAATAATGTATGCTATGATATGTACACGCCCGGATGTTGCGTACGCACTCAGTGCTACGAGCAGATACCAGTCAGACCCAGGAGAGGCGCATTGGACTGCTGCCAAGAACATTCTGAAGTACCTGAAAAGGCACAAAGATGACTTCCTGGTCTATGGTGGAGATGATGAATTAATTGTTAAAGGCTATACGGACGCAAGTTTCCAAACCGACAAAGATGATTTCAGATCACAGTCTGGGTTTGTCTTCTGCCTCAACGGAGGAGCAGTAAGCTGGAAAAGTGCTAAGCAAAGCACCATTGCGGATTCTACAACTGAAGCGGAGTACATTGCTGCACATGAAGCAGCAAAGGAAGCTATATGGCTAAGGAAGTTCATAGGTGAACTTGGTGTAGTCCCCTCCATTAAAGGACCAATAGCCCTGTATTGTGACAATAACGGAGCTATTGCACAGGCAAAAGAGCCTAGACACCACCAGAGAGTCAAGCATGTACTTCGTAGATTTCACCTTCTACGAGAGTTCGTTGAAAGAAAAGAAGTCGAGATAAGCAAAATTGGAACTGATGACAACATATCAGATCCATTAACTAAACCTCTGCCGCAGGCGAAGCACAACTCGCACACTGCAGCTATGGGAATCAAGCATATTGGAGAATGGCTTTGATGTCTCTGTTTAATGTTTTAAAGTTTTAGAGTTTAAATCTTTGTAAAACATTATTGGTTAATCATTCACAATAAATGAAATGAATTCATTTTTCCATTTAATTTGTGGTTTATTAAATGATGAGTCCCTTCAATTTGACGATATATTCAAGATAGACTGTCAGGACTAGTCCTGTGACTAAGAAATGTCTATCAAGTGAACTTGAATGTCAAAGGTTGAAAATGGTCCCTAATCGGAGTTTTCTATAAAATTGGACGCATAGAAAACGTTAGACGATTAGAATGCAAGATGACTAGTAGTTCTGTTTCTTGAACTATGTGGACATGGCAATGTCATAATCATTTGCATAGATACTTACTTTGGGAAGACTAGTATCGGACAAGACCTATGAAACTTTACTGTAAGAGATGAAAGTCTGTCATAAGTAAATTTCATTAAATTATTAGACACTAAATCCTCAATACCTGAGTGATTTGAGATTACTTGTTTGAGAACTGGTTGCTTTGACGTTGACCAACCGTCGCACCGTAAAAGGAGGCTATAAAGGCAACGCTCAGGTAATCACCTATCAAACGAAGTCTAATCTCAAGATCGCAAGATTGGGATTGTCCTCCCATAAATCGGGATGAGATGCTTAAAAGTTGTACAAGGCCACTCGGAGAGCTAGAAACTGTGAAATGCATGGCCGTGCTCGGATGAATCATAGGCTATGATTATCTGTTTATTTGATCAGTTGAACTCTGAAACCGAGGAACACCTCTGGACATAATAAGGATGACAACTCTTACCTTATGTTCAAGAGCAAGCATCGAGCGACAAAGGAATTAGGAAATGCACACTTGTCCCTAAGGACAAGTGGGAGACTGAAGGAAATAATGCCCTTGGTCCAAGTATGCATTCTATGTTAAGTCTAATAAATGCGGTTCAGTATTAATTAACAAGTTAATAATTCAGTGAGATCAAGTGAGCTGAATGCCTAGCTAGAGGCCGCTTCAGTTCAAGTGGAATTAATGATATTAATCCACAGCTTACTCTTGACTGAACCCGTAGGGTCACACAAATAGTACGTAAACGGATCAAGTATTTAATGGCATTAAATACTCCATCTATGAATATTCGGAACCGACGGATCTTGGTTTCAGTGGGAGCTAAGATCGTCACAGGCAAGAAATGAATACTCCGGAAACGATGATATTGCCGGAAACGGAAATATGGATCGTATCGGAAATATAAATATTATCCAAGTCGTAGATGTTGCCGGAAACGGAAACATGGTACGTATCGAAAAATATTATCGGAAATGGAAATATTGCCAGAATCGGATATATTGCCGGAAACGGAAATATTGTCAGAATCGGAAATATTACCGGAATCGGAAAATAATTCCGGAAACGGAAATATTAAATATTTGTTCGAAACGGAAATTAATTCCGGAATCGGAAATATTAAATATTGTTCGTATCGGAAATGAATTCCGGAATCGAAAAATTTAATCGAAAGCGCATCGTACGAATAAGCATCGGACGAGGCCTGCCGGACGAGGCCCAGCACGAAGCCAGGCCATCGCCCAGCAAGCCAAGCGCGCCGCACAAACAGCCACGCCAGGCCCAGCGCAAGGCCAGGCCCAGCAGGCTGCGCAGCACGCACAGCGCGCACAGCACGCGCAGCGCGCAGCGCGCGCGGGCGCTGCGTGGGCTGCTGCTCGCGCGCACGCATGGGGGCCCATCGTGGCTGCCGTGCGTGTGTGTGCAAGTGTTTGTGTTCGTGCACGTTTCCTAAAACATGCAGAGTTCGGTTAATGATTAAATTCCTAATTCTATTTGATAAATTAATTAAATTAGAGTTCTTGTAGGATTCTAGGTTTAATTAATTTGTATCTGAATAGGATTTCGATTCCCTTTCCATACCCCTATAAATATGAGGCTAGGGCTCACAATTTATAACAAGTTTCAAAGTATTCAAAAGTGAGTTTTTTGAGAGAAAATTAAAACACACATCTTGCTCATAAAGTGCCGAAATTTTCTAGTACCTTAAGGGCGATTCTAGTTGGTCAATCTTAAGGCGGATCCGGACGTGCTGTGGACTATCTACGGAGGGACGACACTTGGAGTCCTAAAGACTTGTTCTTGTTCGGTTCGGGCGCAGCTAGGGAGGGCACGCAACAAAGAGTATGCATCTAAATTATGCTATATGATTATGTGTAAATAATATGTTGTCCTGGGTTAATGGTTGTTTCCGCATGATCTATGTAATGTCATATGTATCATAACCTAACAGGATCCTGGTACCTCTAGAATAGAGATGGATCGAGATCTGGAGCGCCTTAGGAGGCGAAACAGGGACAAGGAGCCTGTGGTGGACGTTACAGCTGATGATGACTCCCTGCATGGTAGCGAGTTCCAGCTTGCCTGGGTTGATTTTGTATAGGCTGGGTTGTATTTTTATGGATTTGTATGGTTTGGAACTTGAATTTTGTATGGTTGTATGGTTTTGAACTTGAATCAGTTTGAAAATTTTGAAGTTTTGGCTTTTGTATGTTTGACTTTTGAAATTGTATGCGTTGTGTGTGCCTTGAAATTTGTAGCTATATGCATGCATGGAAAATTTGCAAAAAAATTTGGAATTTTTTTTCCCATTTTTTCGGGTGTATATACCCACTATAAGCCCCCACTTTGCCTGAGATTTTCTTGGTAAGGAAAAGCGCAAGTCAAAGTATATTCAACTTTTGCTTATGCATATGCAGACTCGACTTAGGACGCCGATCAAGGCCTAGAATGCTTGAATTTTGAATAATTTGCACCGAAATCTTCCCGGAGCGTTGATCCGGACTGCTTGAATTTGCGCGACTTGCGGCTTTGGAATCTTGGATAATGGAGGTTTGTACTTTGCTATCCGAAACACTAAAGAGTGTGTACTCGGAGTCATAAAAGAGGACGGTGGCCTCGTCCTTTGGTGCAGGCCCTTGCGCCTAGCGCAGGACATGGTGCCTGGCGCCAGCGCGCTGTCGTGCAAGCCGACTCTTGTATAAATAGGGAGTATTTTGGATCATTTCTTGCATGAATCCTTCCCTGCTATTCCTTGTATACTGCTTCCTCACGAAAAAGAAGAGAGAAAATGGCTATGTCCTTTGAAAATGCCTTGAATTCGTGGCTTGGTTCGCTAGGAAAATTGGAGAAAAGGGAGCTTGATGGCATGCATCTTGGGGTGCTCGCCTCCTTCCGGTTTGTAAAGCTGGATGTGCACTTCATTCTTGCTGCTTTGGAGGCTTGGGATTCGAATCATCATGTCTTCCGCTTTGGGAATAATGAGGTATGTCCCCTCCCTAAAGAGTTTACCGCCATATTGGGGTGGCTCATTATGCCGGAGCCATGCATGCCCAGTGTTGAAGAACACTTTTGTTTGGGCTTTGAGAGATATTTGGGCTTGAAGCCCCCACTTTTGAGTGCTGTTGTATATGGCAAAGGGGTGGATTTGTCCCTCCTTGTCACCTACTTTGCTGGGCTTGATGTTCCCAAAGTTTTCCGCTTGAGGGCCTTGAGTTTTTGTATCTTTGCTCGCTTTCTCTTTGCGAAGCAGGGGTTTGGCAATGGTGATGCCTCCCTAATAGAAATTGTAGAGCAGTTTGCTAATGGTCGGGACCCAATGCAGTTCGTGATCGGCGAAAGATTGATGGGCCTTGACATGCTGAAGTCGGACCCCTCTTCTTTGCCGTCGGGAAGTCCGGTATTACTCCAGGTAAGGATCTGGAGCTTTCTTGTATGTTGAATTTGTATTGTATTTGAATTTTGAATTTTGAATTTTGAAATGCATTTCTTGTATACTCCCCAAGGTTTGGCTTATGGAGAGGCTCATGCTGGTGGCACCACCGGAGAACATGGAGGGCTATAATAGAAAAGGGTTCACCGTGCGGCCCATGATGTATGGCCGGCTTTCATTGGACGAGTGGCGAAGCGCACTCTCTGGGATTGAATCTTGTATAATGTGGGTAGTTCCTTGGTGGGGAATTGCTGCCATGAGACATGCCCCTGATTCTACTGCTTTGAGGGTGCCAAGCCTCACAATGCTGGTCTTCTACTCGCCTGCTCGAGTGATGAGACAGTATGGCTTGAAACAGGAGATCCCGGACTGTGCTGGAGAGAACCAGAAACCTGTTGCGCTGAATGCCAATCGACTTGAAGTTTGGAGGCGGTATTGGGTCGCCAAACCATTCCTGAGTATTCAGTTCCCACCTGACACTAGTAGAAAAAACCCCTGTTGCAGCCCCCTTGTTGCAGCGTACATGTATTAATACGCTTCAACAAGCAGTTGGTCAACGCGGGTCAAACCCTTTAAAGGGTTGTTGCAGCGTACAAATTAATTGTTCCCTGCAAAAACGTTTGTTGCAGCGTACGTTGTAAAAGCCCCCTGCAATAGCCCGTTACTGTTGCAGCGTACGTCCTAAAGCCCCCTGCAATAACACATTGTAAAAGTCTTTCGCTACAACCCAACCAGGTTTAGTTCAATTTAGACCAAATTAATTAAAAAAACTCTAGATCTAAAATTTCATACTCCCACCTCTCAACTCCCTTCTTCTTCCCTCAGCTTTACTGCGTCGCAATCAATGTAACTTCCTCGTCGGTGGTTCTCGCCTCCTCGCCAGTCGCCGGTGGGTCCTCTTTTCTCGCCTCCTCGTCAGTCGCCCTAGAGCTGAACTTAGAATTATTTCAATCTGAAAATTTTCAAAGCTTGCTCAAATTGACCTTCCCCCTTCTTCTTCTTCTTCCCTCAGATCTCCTCTACGGACCGGCAAACACCACACTCAGCGGCGGACGTGAGGGCATACCCAGACGACCACGCACACTTCTTTTTCTCTCTCCTCTCACCTATACCGGAAAATAAAACCCTAGAAGTCATGGGGATGTTCCCGTGTTTCAATTGCTCAATATTCTGACAAATTCGTTCCAAAGTTAGCAGGTCAAGGAGGTTTCAGAAGATTGGAGTTGGGGTTCCCATCTGCTGCAAAAGAAATTCATTGATTGATTTTGAGGAAAGAACAAGCGCAAATGAGGTATAATCTTGTTTGATTTGTTAAATTTATGCAATTATTGAAAACTTTGTTGGATTTTTTGTTTAAATATTATGGTAAATGTGGTTTGTAATAAATTTAATTAGTTGATTTACTTATGCATATGGTTCATGTAGTTAATTTCTTTGTTTAATTGATTGATGAATCTGAATTTGAGTTTGAATCTTCAGATTGTTGATGTGGCTTCTATTTTGGGGTTGGACCGTGATATTTCTGATCATGCTTTCCAGTTGTTTAGGGATTGTTCTTCTGCTACTTGTTTGAGGAATCGTAGTGTTGAAGCTCTTGCTACTGCTTGCCTTGTTCAGGCTATTCGTGAGGCCCAGGAGCCCCGTACCCTTCAGGTTTATCTCTTGTCCCTGATAACTGGAATTTTGTTTTAATTTACCTGAGGAGTCGTCAGTATTACACTGATTATTATAAGGGGCTCATTGGAGAAATATGTTATGTTACATTCTGAGTTCAGTTCTTCAATTAATGTGATATGTTGGGGGTTGGTTGGGACTTGGAAGTGTTTGTCTTGGTATAAAACTATAGTGAACATTTTGCAATTGCCTTTTCTGTTCTTGTTCTCCATTAATTAAGTTCTGAAAGACGATCCATTTATGAATTTCTGATTGCGGTTGTCTTTGCGAAATTGCACATGTTATCCATATTTATTTTCCTAATCAACTTCACACCTCTCCCTGTGAAACTAGTAATGAAAATGGAAATCCTACGAGTTCTAAAACTGAATACGATACGCTGACTTTTTTCTTAACAGTATGTTGTTCCTTTTGGGGTTCTTGTTCTGCTTAGATTGTGTCCCGAATGCTAAGCCATTTGCAAATTGCGCTTTTTTCTCATCCGTAACCACCTTTGCTTCATCTTTATGCCTAAACTACTAGTGCAAATTGCAAAATTAAACAATTTCCGAGTTTGAACTCTTTGAAAACTGAAAATGCTCATTGTATTTGCTAGTAATTGAGTGGGAATTGGTTTAAGATAAGTTGCATATGCGATAGAAAAGAACACTTGATTTTAAGGGCATCTGTAAATGGGTATCTTATTTCATGTAACAGGAAATCTCAATAGCGGCGAACCTCCCTCAGAAAGAGATTGGAAAGTATATCAAGATCCTGGGTGAAGCTCTACAACTCAGTCAACCAATTAATAGCAATTCTATAGCTGTACATATGCCTAGATTTTGCAACCTTCTCCAGCTTAATAAATCCGCTCTGGTACTTGAAAACTCCTGCTGATATTTGCTAATACGCATCGGTGGCTGATATAATATGTATACTTTTGGAAACTGGTAGGCATTTCACCCAGCTGATATGCTAATAAGAGTAAATTATGAAGAATCATAAAACTTCTGAGATACCATCTTTACATTGTAATATTTGCTCCTTTCCTGCTTTTGCTTCTTATAATTGAAGGATTTTCAACATTGATCTTGCTAGTTCAATGGACTTGAGTAACACATTTCATTATTTCAATATTTAATGCTGTTAAATCATCTGTTGGCTCATGGCTGTTGCATTATAATCAGAAATGGGGAAAGCTTGTTGCTTGTCAAAATTGCCTTGAATTGTGCTCCTCTGTTGCATTTTCGTCATTTATTTGGTGGCTATGTGATTGAGAACCATCACATTATTAAGTTTTCATTCCAGAGAAATTTATTTCCCTAGTTTTGACTCATTTCTACATCATATGACTTACTAGTTTGTTATGGAGTAGGAACTTGCAACTCACATTGGAGAAGTTGTGATAAACAAATGTTTCTGTACGCGTAGGAACCCTATAAGTATATCAGCTGCTGCTATTTATCTGGCCTGTCAACTAGAAGATAGACGCAAGACGCAGGCAGAAATTTGTAAGGTAACAGGTCTCACTGAGGTCACACTCAGAAAAGTCTATAAAGAGCTGCTTGAAAACTGGGATGATCTTCTACCGTCTAATTATACTCCAGTTGTCCCTCCTGAAAAGGCATTCCCAACTACTACTATAGCATCCGGCCGTTCTGTAACCCCTAGAGCCGAACCACCAGAAATTCCTACTTTAGACCGGGAGAGCAAGCAGCCCAAAACGAATCAGATTTCCGAGACAACTCACGTGGACAGGGTCAAGGGAGAGAATGACAGCAATACCCCCAGTACAAAAAAGGTATCCTCGTTATAGGACTCATTTTATTCTCATTGATTCGTTATAGGTCGTATTTACTTTTAACTAAAGAACCTAAGGACTATTTGATTCTTATTACATGATTAATATGCATAGCTTTAACTTTCTAAAACTCATTTGAATCTATTTATGCACATTTAAGGCTCATTGGATCGTTATAGATCATATTTAGAGCTAAAACGACATTTTCGCTCCCAACTTTGAACTAAAGATCCTAAGGACTCATTTTATTCTTATTACATGATTAATGTGCATAGTTTTAACATTCTAAAACTCATTCCAATCTATGTAAGCACATTTAAGGATAATTGGGTCGTTATAGGTCATATTTAGAGCTAAAATGACATTTCCGCTCCCCAACTTTGAACTAAAGAACCTAAGTACTCATTTTATTCTTATTACATGGTTAATATGCTTAGTTTGAAGTTTCGAAAACTCATTTCAATCTACTTATGCACATTTAAGGCTTGTTTGGTCGTTATAGGTCATATTTAGGCTAAAATGAGCATTTTCGCTCCCAAATTTTGAAAAAAAAACCTACGGACTCATTTTAAACTTACTAAGTGTTTTATATGCTTAGTTTTGACTTTCTAAGACTCATACCAATCTATTTATGCACATTTGAAGCTCATTGGGTCGTTATAGGTCATATTTAGCATAAAATGACATTTTCGCTCCCAACTTTGAACTAAAGAACTTAAGGACTTATTTTAAACTTATTACATGATTAGTATGTTTAGTTTTAAGTTTCCAAGACTTATTCCAATCTACTTATACACATTTAAGGCTTGTTTGGTCGTTATAGGACATATTTAGGCTAAAATGACATTTTCGCTCCCAACTATGAACCAAAGAACCTAAGGACTCATTTTAAACTTACTAAATGTTTTATATGCTTATTTTTAACTTTCTAGGACTCATTCCAATCCATTTATGCACATTTACGGCTCATTGTGTCGTTATAGGTCATATTTAGGCTAAAATGACATTTTCGCTCCCAACTTTGAACTTAAGAACCTAATGACTCATTTTAAACTTATTATATGATAAATATGCTTAGTTTTAAGTTTCTAAGACTTATTCTAATCTATTTATGCACATTTAATGCTTGTTTTATCGTTATAGGTCATATTTAGGCTAAAATGACATTTTCGCTCCCAACTTTGAACTTAAGAACCTAATAACTCATTTTAAACTTATTATATGATAAATATGCTTAGTTTTAAGTTTCTAAGACTTATTCTAATCTATTTATGCACATTTAATGCTTGTTTTATCGTTATAGGTCATATTTAGGATAAAATAAGGCATTTTCGATCCCAACTTTAAAATAAAGAACCTAAGGACTTATTTTAAACTTATTACATGATTAATATGCTTAGTTTTAAGTTTCTAAGACTTATTCTAACTACTTATACACATTTAAGGCTTGTTTGGTCGTTATAGGACATATTTAGGCTAAAATGACATTTTCGCTCCAAACTATGAACTAAAGAACCTAAGGACTCATTTTAAACTTACTAAATGTTTTATATGCTTAGTTTTGACTTTCTAGAACTCATTCCAATCCATTTATGCATATTTAAGGCTCATTGTGTCGTTATAGGTCATATTTAGGCTAAAATGCCATTTTCGCTCCCAACTTTGAACTTAAGAACCTAATGACTCATTTTAAACTTATTATATGATTAATATGCTTAGTTTTAAGTTTCTAAGACTTATTCTAATCTATTTATGCACATTTAATGCTTGTTTGATAGTTATAGGTCATATTTAGGCTAAAATGAGGCATTTTCGCTCCTAACTTTAAAATAAAGAACCTAAGCACTCATTTTAAACTTAATACATGTTTAATATGCATAATTTTAACTTTATAAGACTCGTTCCAATCTATTTATGCACCTTTAAGGCTCATTAGGTCGTTGTAGGTCAAATTTAGGCTAAAATGACATTTTCGCTCCCAACTATGAACTAAAGAACCTAAGGACTCATTTTAAACCTACTAAATGTTTTATATTCTAGTTTTATCTTTCTAGGACTCATTCCAATCCATTTATGCCCATTTAAGGCTCATTGTGTCGTTTTAGGTCATATTTAGGCTAAAATGACATTTTCGCTCCCAACTTTGAACTTAAGAACCTAAGGACTCATTTTTAAATTATTATATGATTAATAAGCTTAGTTTTGAGTTTCTAGGACTTATTCTAATCTACTTATACCCATTTAATGATTGTTTGATCGTTATAGGTCATATCTAGGCTAAAATAAGGCATTTTCGCCCCCAACTTTAAAATAAAGAACCTAAGGACTCATTTAAAACTTATTACATGTTTAATATGCATAATTTTAACGATCTAAGACTCGTTCCAATCTATTTATGCACCTATAGGCTCATTGGGTCGTTATAGGTCATATTTAGGCTAAAATGACATTTTCGCTCCCAACTTTGAACTAAAGAACCTAAGGACTCATTTTAAACTTACTAAATGTTTTATATGCTTATTTTTAACTTTCTAGGACTCATTTCAATCCATTTATGCACATTTAAGGCTCATTGTGTCGTTATAGGTCATATTTAGGCTAAAATGACATTTTCGCTCCCAACTTTGAACTTAAGAACCTAATGACTCGTTTTAAACTTATTATATGATAAATATGCTTAGTTTTAAGTTTCTAAGACTTATTCTAATCTACTTATACCCATTTAATGCTTGTTTGATAGTTATAGGTCATATTTAGGCTAAAATGAGGCATTTTCGCTCCTAACTTTAAAATAAAGAACCTAAGCACTCATTTTAAACTTAATACATGTTTAATATGCATAATTTTAACTTTATAAGACTCGTTCCAATCTATTTATGCACCTTTAAGGCTCATTAGGTCGTTGTAGGTCATATTTAGGCTAAAATGACATTTTCGCTCCCAACTATGAACTAAAGAACCTAAGGACTCATTTTAAACCTACTAAATGTTTTATATTCTAGTTTTAACTTTCTAGGACTTATTCCAATCCATTTATGCACATTTAAGGCTCATTGTGTCGTTATAGGTCATATTTAGGCCAAAATGACATTTTCGCTCCCAACTTTGAACTTAAGAACCTAATGACTCATTTTAAACTTATTATATGATAAATATGCTTAGTTTAAGTTTCTAAGACTTATTCTAATCTGTTTATGCACATTTAATGCTTGTTTGATAGTTATAGGTCATATTTAGGCTAAAATGAGGCATTTTCGCTCCTAACTTTAAAATAAAGAACCTAAGCACGCATTTTAAACTTAATACATGTTTAATATGCATAATTTTAACTTTATAAGACTCGTTCCAATCCATTTATGCATATTTAAGGCTCATTGTGTCGTTTTAGGTCATATTTAGGCTAAAATGACATTTTCGCTCCCAACTTTGAACTTAAGAACCGAAGGACTCATTTTTAAATTATTATATGATTAATAAGCTTAGTTTTGAGTTTCTAGAACTTATTCTAATCTACTTATACCCATTTAATGCTTGTTTGATCGTTATAGGTCATATCTAGGCTAAAATAAGGCATTTTCGCTCCCAACTTTAAAATAAAGAACCTAAGGACTCATTTAAAACTTATTACATGTTTAATATGCATAATTTTAACGATCTAAGACTCGTTCCAATCTATTTATGCACCTATAGGCTCATTGGGTCGTTATAGGTCATATTTAGGCTAAAATGACATTTTCGCTCCCAACTTTGAACTAAAGAACCTAAGGACTCATTTTAGACTATTAGGACATTGTCATTAGTTTCTTGAATGTTAAAATGTGATATTTAATTTGTATTTAATCTAATGTTTAATTTAAATTTCTGTTTTTGTAAAGGTCTACACTCCGAGGATTGCGCCTTATGCGAGGAATTTGATGTGGTTCGTGAGCAATGGGCTAAGTTTTTTACCAACAAGTATTTATTATTGGCTTTAGCGCGCTTGATCGAGTTGGTTTAGTTGTTATAGAATAAATTTTATATTAAAATGTATGTTTATGTTGAAATTGGAACATATATTTAAATGTAATATGTGCACTTTGGTTTTGGGATATATAGTATACAAAACTCCAGTTGTTGTTTTTATATTTGTTATACAGGTTGCGTTATTCTATTATTGTTTTGACAGGTTTCGATCTATATTTGGTGCAAGGCACTCTAGGTATCCCTAAACAAAATTAGAATTTTCCCGCCAAAAGTGCTTTTTTGCAGCGTACATATATGTTGTACGCTGCAACAAGGGAAAAAAATTTGGCAAAAATTCAGACTTGTTGCAGCGTACAAATAAATGTACGCTGCAAAAAATTGAGTAATTCAGACTTGTTGCAGCGTACAAATAAATGTACGCTGCAAAAAGTTGAGTCTTTTGCAGCGTACATATATATGTACGCTGCAACAAGTCCAAAATTTTGCCAATTTTTTGGCACTTGTTGCAGCGTACATCTAAAAGCCCGCTGCAACAAGTCTAAAATTTTGCCAATTTTTTGGCACTTGTTGCAGCGTACATCTAAAAGCCCGCTGCAACAAATCACTTTTTGCAGCGAACATTGTACGCTGCAACAAGTTCAGACTTGTTGCAGGCCCCCCAGTTGCAGCATACGATGTACGCTGCAACAGGGGTCTAAAAGCCCGCTGCAATAAGGGTTTTTTCTACTAGTGTGAGTCAGTTACTCTATCTACGGGGTACATTGTATGGATGAGAGGCCTAAGCCAGAGGGACATTTCTCTCTCCGGACCAGCTAGAGTCCGAGGTTCTAGAGCTAGACGTCCTGCATCAACTGACTATGAGGAAGGTGACGGGGGTGTGGCCCATCCGGTGCTTGACCGTTCGGAGTCCAAAGGAGGTTCGTCGTCCTCCTGTCTTGGAAGGCTAGCAAGTTCCTTCTCCCGCCGCTTGGGCAAGGGGAAGATTGATGATTGATCGCGGGAGGAGCCAGGAGATAGTACTCAAGGTGCCAAGACTCGAGAGCATAGTCGCCTGACCCTAGATCTTTGTAGGCCAAATGTGTTTGAAATTGTATTGGAAGGAATTGTGTTTAGAATGTGTTTGGAAGATGTGTTTAGAAAATGTGTTTAGGAAGTGAAAAGGCTTTGAACTTTGCTTCACTTGATCCTGACTTTGTATTTGAATTAGCTTTGAAGGCCTTAGAGCATAAAGAGTTATTGTGTTAAATTCCGCTTGAACATGCTTTGCTTTGACTTGGCACATTTGGAATAAAGACAACAACAATTGAGTTTTGAAATTTGATTTTTAGGATGCCCTTAATTGAGGAAATTTTGAATTTTTTGTATTAAAGTGGTCGGGCCTCGAAATGAGGTTGCCTACGTGTCCCGTTAGGGAATCAGGCCGGACGTAGTTCTGAATACCTTACAGGACTTTGAATTGGATTCTTGAATTTGAACATGGAACTTAGACATAGAACTTCTTGAGTTGATCGAGGTTTGTCAGAGATCTGAATTCTGTTCCATCGACGTCTGTTAGTTCGACTGCTCCCACGGAGAGGATCTTCTTGACAATGTATGGGCCTGCCCAGTTGGGTTTGAATTTTCCCCTTGGGTCCATGGTGCTTTTGCGAAGGACTTTCAAGACAAGCTCGCCTTCCTTGATGTTTCGGGTTCTGACCCTTTTGTTGAAATGTCTGGCCACTCGGCGCTGATAGACTTGTACATGGTGAGCGGCTTGAAGCCGACACTCATCGAACATGACTAGCTCGTCATATCTTGCTTGTACCCATTCAGGTTCTGGGATTTTGCTTTCAAGGACTATCCTTAGAGAAGGTATCTCCACCTCGATAGGTTGTACTGCCTCCATTCCATAGACCAATGAAAATGGAGTTTCACCAGTTGAAGTGCGAATTGAAGTTCGATACCCCCACAATGCGAAATGCAGCTTCTGGGGCCAGTCCTTGTAATTGGTAGTCATTTTCATGATGATGGTCTTGACATTCTTGTTGCCTGCTTCGACTGCCCCATTGGTTTGTGGGCGATAAGCCGAAGAGAGATGATGTTAAATCTTGTACTCGGTGAATAGATCTTCACACTCTCCTTGAAAATGGGTTCCCTGGTCATTGATGAAATCGTGAGGAACGCCGTATCTGCATATGGTGTTTTCTTGTATGAACTGGGCCACTTGCTTGGAACCCAACACTTTGAATGATCTGGCCTCGACCCATTTGGTGAAGTAGTCGATAGCAACCAGTATGAACTCATGACCCCCGGTGCCTGTTGGAGTGACTTTGCCAATGACGTCGATACCCCAGGCTGAGAATGGTCACGGTGATGATTGAGAGTATATCAATGATGAAGGAATGTGCTTCAGATTCGCACACTTTCGGCAGGTAGGACATTTCTTGACAAAGAAGTGGCAATCCTGCTCGAGGGTAGTCCAGTAGTATTGAGCCCTGATGATCTTGAGGGCTAGCATCTTCCCATTCATGTCGGTGCCACCGACTCCAGCATGTATGTTGTCCATGGCTCTTTGAGCTTCGTGCTTGTCAACACATCGGAGGTTAGGACCTCCAAGGGACCTTTTGTATAGAGTGCCGCCTTCTATGACGAAGTTGGCTGATTGCAGTCGTAGAGCCCTTTGATTCTTGCTTGAAAAGTGTGTGGGATACTCTGAATTTTGTAGATACCTTTGAATGTCTATAAACCAAGGTTCATCTCTGTCTTGCTCGACGTCGTCAATAGCATGGACATATGCTGCTTCTTGACGTGTTTCAATTGTAAGTGGCATTTCGGCCATGCCATTTGGAATGTTGATCATTGAGGCCAGCTTTGCCAGTGCATCGGCGAATTGGTTTTCCTCTCTCGGGAGGTATGTATATCGAAGCTCTTCTATTTGCTCAGACAGCTGCTCAAGGTAGGGCTGGTATGGAGCCAAGCTCTCGCTCCTTACTTTCCATTTGCCGGAAATTTGATTGATGATTAGGGAAGAATCCTCGTATACTCGAAGCTTCTGGACACCAAATGCTAAGGCGGCTTCCAGGTCCATTGCATGCTTCATATTCTGCCGCATTGTTTGTGACGTTGAATTGCAGTTTTGCTGATATAGGAATGTGAGTGCCGTGTGGGGCTACTAGAATTACTTCAACACCACACCCGTTCTGATTCGAAGCACCGTCGAAATGCATTGACCAACTGTCGTCACTGGTCATTAACATTTGCTCGTCGGGTAAGTCGTAATCCTCCTCTTCTACCTCGACGGGACAGTCGGCTAGGAAGTCTAAGACTGCTGAACCCTTGATAGACTTCTGCGGGATGTATTTGAGGTCGAATTCTGCTAGCATAACCAACCACCTGGACAACCGTCCGTTGAGAGCTGGTTTTTCGAATAGATACTTGGGAGGATCCGCTTTGCTGACCACATGTACTGTGTGGGAGAGCATGTAGTGCCGTAGTTTCTTTGTGGCCCAAACCAAGGCGATGCTGAGTTTCTCGAGCTGAGTGTATTTGGTCTCGTACTCGATCATCTCTTTGCTTATGTAGTATACGGCATTCTCCTTGCCTTCAACTTCCTGGGCGAGCATAGCCCCTACTGCTGAATTTGTGATTGTGAGGTAGAGCCTGAGGGGAATCTCTGGCATGGCTGGTTTAGTACTAGCGGGTTGGAAAGGTAGTCCTTGATAGTGTCAAATGCATGCTGACAGTCGTCATCCCACACTTTGGGCTCACTTTTTCGGAGCTTTCGAAATACCGGTTCACATATCATTGTGAGTCTTGAAATAAACCTACTGACATATTGTAGTCCGCCAAGAAAACCCCGAATTTCCTTTTCATTCGCTGGTGGTTGCATCTTGAGAATTGCTTTGATTTTCGAAGGATCAACCTTTATGCCTCGAGAGCTGATAACATATCCGAGTAACTTGCCTGACGTTACCCCGAATGCACCCTGGAAAGCAAGGATTTGTAGTTCGAAAATGAGTTTAAAGTTTGAATTTGATTCGAAGTTTGAACTTTGAAATGGAAAAGACGTACTTTTGTATATAGAATGTGAGGCTTTGAATATGGAAAATCCGGCATTATGCCGCCATGGATTTGAGACATTTGAATTTGGGAATTTTTTAAAGTCCGGCATTATGCCGCTGTGGACTTGGAATTTTGAAGTGTTTTGAAAATGAGATTGAATGAGGGAAATTATGCCATCCTGGATTTAGAATTGGAAGCTTCGAATATAGGACTTGAGATTTGAAGGTTTGGAATTTTTGAACTTCGAACTTGAGGTTTGGAATATGGATTGGAAAAGTCGGCATTAAGACGGTATGAACTTGGAACTTGAAACTTTGAGCGTAGGACTTGAAACTCGAAAGATTGACATGGGATTTGAGGTTTAAAATATTGAGTCGAAAAGGTTGGCATTACGCCGGTCATGAGTTTAGACATTTGAACTTGAGGTTTTGAGATTGGAATTGGCAACTCGAACTTGGTTTGAAGACTTGAATGTTTGAACTAGAAAATCCGGCATGACGCCGTTGGATTTGAGTTTTGAACTTGGAATTTGAAATTTTGACTAGAAATCCGGCATTATGACGCCGTTGGATTTGAGTTTTGAACTTGAAAATAGGAGTTTTGACTAGAAAATCCGGCATTATGGTGCCGTTGGATTGAATCTTGACTTGAAACTCGAAACTCGAAATTTGAATTGGAAAATCCGACATTATGACGCCGTTGGATTTGGATTTGAGAATTGAAATTTGGACTAGAAAATCCGGTATTATGACGCCGTTGGATTTGAGTTTTGAACTTGAAAATAGGAGTTTTGACTAGAAAATCCGGCATTATGGCGCCGTTGGATTGAATCTTGACTTGAAACTCGAAACTCGAAATTTGAATTGGAAAATCCGGCATTATGACGCCGTTGGATTGCATTTTGTATTTGAAGTTTGAAGTTTGGAGTAGAAAATCCGGCATTATGACGCCGTTGGATTGCATTTTGAATTTGGAACTTGGAATTTGCACTCGAAAATCCGACATTATGACGCCGTTGGATTGAATTTTGAATTTGGTATTTGTGCGTGAGGCGTGTTTGAGGGTTTTGAATCAAATGGAGTGGAACTCCTAAAAGACCTTGAATCGGCGATTTAGATGCATGAGGTTTGAATGATGCTCCTAGGGGTTTGGTTTCCTAGTTGGAGGCTAATTGGTTTTGGCAAGCTAGAACTCGAGGTTACCCATTCACGCGTGCAAAGACGCCCACACAATGCACAAGTAGCACGTTGTCACACTAACATGTATATGAATGCGACATGCAAAGTTCTCAACCTAAGGTCGGTCTAAGTTTTTGTATGATGCAAGTGGTCGGCTTTGGGTGTCAAAAGGTACTTGACTAAGAGACGGATCCGGCGACAACTTGCACATCCGCCTAAGGGACGTGTGTGTCGGCAGACGGCCTCCATACTTGATATCGGGAATGTCAAGCAAATGCCAAGTTTCGGGTAGGCGCGGAAATGGTCACACACTTTGGTCAGGAACCATATGGAGAGTCACCATTTCGTTGCCCCCGGGGCTAGCCCGAATGTAGAACACATCCGTTTGGGCAAGGTAGAAATTCATTTTGCACAATATGGTTTTCGAAAAATGCATGAAATGCCTAGAAATTGAAATTTGAAATCGTACTCGAATTTGTATTTGTAAAGATGGTTTTTCGACATTCGTTCTCGAGGTTTGGGAGCGTCCTTCCAGATTCAAAAATAGACTCACTCCCAACACGAAAAGTTGAGAAAAAGTAGGCGACAAGCCACTGTGAGCCACTGTCCTGGATGCAGGCAGTGGCGTTGGGCGCAGGTGGCTGCGCCTGGCGCCAGTCCTGGCATCCAGTACTTAAGCAGATCAGTGGCTTGCTGCTCGAAATCTGCTCGCATTTTCGAAATTGAAATTAGAAATGTCCCCAGCGGAGTCGCCAGAATTGTAGGGTTTTTTTTTTTGCGTATGTATTGCAATTCCCTACAAGGGGGCGGTTTTAGAAACCATCGTATTTTTGTACCTCGAAGGAGTCGCCACCAAACATTATTTAGGGTCTTGTTTGGAAAGACCGCAAATGACTCTATTAGGATAAGACTTGAATCTTCGAAACGGATGGGTGAGATCCGGGCATGGGAACAAGATGCTTATTCCGCGAGCTTTAGAAATTATTCGAGTACGTGACATAGCATTTTCGAAAATACCCTAGTTTAGACTATGTGGGTTTGAATTTAGAGCAAATAGAATCTCTACTTTGTATGGTGGTCACTTTGCTTTAAAGTTAATATAAGGGAACCTAAGATCGGTTTTTCCAAGAAATTATCTTTGTTAAGCATGATGTAACCTTGTATTTTGTTGTATTTAGCATCTATGGCGATGAAAGCAATAAAGCAAATAAAGCAACATCACAATAGTAAATAAGTGCGGAATTAGTAAATACAAGACCCCCTAGAGATGGACTAGGGAGTAGGTCCACATTGCCTAGAAGGACTAGGCAAGTAAAGATGCGGAATTGAAATGCGGAATTAAAAGTGCGATATTGAAATTGCGGAATTGAAGGTGCGATATTGAAATTGCGGAATTGAAAGGTGCATAATTGAAATTGCGATATTGAAAGGTGCATAATTGAAATTG
This sequence comes from Spinacia oleracea, assembly GCF_020520425.1. NCBI lineage: Eukaryota > Viridiplantae > Streptophyta > Magnoliopsida > Caryophyllales > Amaranthaceae > Spinacia > Spinacia oleracea. The sequence continues at coordinate 71,555,217 of NC_079491.1, read as the reverse complement.
CGATATTGAAATTTGTACTTGGGCACATGAGATTCGAACGCCAAGCGGCTCCTTAAAAATAAGTGTGCCCGACACGAATTAAAAGCCAAAAATCTCAACTAGGGAGAAGTTGCTCATCCCAAAGTATCCTAGATTTTGCATATAGAACTTGAACTTGAAAGTTTGAATCTTGAAATATTGAACTTGAAATACTTGAACTTGAACTTGAAATTTTGAACTTGTACTTGAAATATTGAAACTTAAGAGACTTGAATCTCAAAGATCGGGCCTTTTAATGTTGAAAAGGTTAGATCTTTGATGTGCTCTTACTTTGAAAGGATCCTAGTTTAGGGAAATAGTCATGAGCAACCCTAAACATTGTGGGATCTTGAAATTTGAAAACTTGAACTTGTATTTTGAAAAATGGAGTCTTGAATCTCAAAAGACTAAACCTTTAATAGTTAAAAAGGTGTCATCTTTGATCAGTCCATACTTGAAAGTGATTCTAGTTCAAAGAAGTGATTGCAAACAACTTTGAACATCCTTGAATCTTGAAAGTTTGCATTTTTGTATTTTGAAAAGTTTGGATTTTGAAAAGATGTATGATTGTTGCAAGTGACATTTTTAGTAGTAAAAATGCCAACTTGCTAATCATTTTTGAAATATGAAAATCAAAGAAACATGATTGAATATGGTGGGATTTAGAATTACCTATTTAGGTTTAGGCAAGAATTCCTTTTAGAGCTCCCAATTGCTTAGAACTTAAAGTTTGTATGTGTTTTTGAAGGATTTTTGATTTGAATTTGAGGCGTAATTTTTGTATTACGACGTTGTATATTGAATCTGCCTCCCCAAATGCTGGAAATTAGGGGGTTTTTATAGGAAAAATTGCTGCAAAACTCCAGCCATTGCCAGCGCAGCACGCCAAACCAGCGCCCAACGCTGGTGACGTGGCATGAGTGCTGCCAAAACAAGGACGCGGGCTCCGTCCTTGATTTGTCTTGTATTGATGTACCTTCGTACGAATAGTACGATGCTTGGCACGTAGTGTTTGCCAAAGGTTAGGACTTGATTTTGCGTCTAAAAACAAGCCGTTTCGAGTTTTGAATTCTGGTTGTATGGGACGGGGCCCGGCTTGCTCGGTTTTGTGGGTCGGCGCCCGAATTTGACTTGCCTTATATGATTTTGAGTGGAAAAGGCTTAGTAGAACCAATGAAATGGTATACTAGATGAGATTGTACTTGGATTTTGAAATTGGTTTTTGAAAATTGTATTTTGTACCGAGTTCCGGGAGGGGAACGGCCTCGGGGATTGGATCTTGGATCTTGTATTCTGGAGATGTTCTTAGCAATTGGGGATTTCCGCACGGAGTTGCTCCAACCGCCTAGTAAGGATAATGGTATCTTCATCATCCCAGAGGGGAGACACAAATTAGGTGTCTACAGTACCATCAAATAGTTGTAATTAGTTTCAATTATAGCTTATCCTATTTTAAGAAAATGGCGCCTCCCATGGTGAAATTTAAGATGGAGTTTCCAATCCGTTTTCAAGACGGAGTTTGAAGTTGAAGCTTCAAGATGAAGTCGGGCCATACTAGATCACATTTATATCTTATGCATGCTTTAAGTTATTTATTGCATTAAATATGTCTTAATTATGAATGATATTATGGCTTGATTATGTTGCATGATTAAGGATTTTAGTTCACTTAAAATCTAACCAACATAGTAAGAGCCTTAAGTTCCAAACTTTAAAAATTGAGTTAAAAGGTGCCATGCCAAAATAACACTTACTTGGATAACCTTTACATCAATCTTAGTAATAGTTTTCCGCTATAGCGAGGTGTTACTTATTGATCCTAAAGGGGTAAGGTACACAAATAATTGTGAGTACATATTAGTTTTGGTGAAATTCAACGATATAAGTAAGGAGTCCTTTTATGTCGTGGCAAATGAGATAGGTTTACCTAATAAGACCTAAGACATACCGATCAACCAAGAGTGGTTTCTAGACTATTAGCAAAGGCTTTGCTTACCTAAAATATTTTAGAATTGAGTCTAAATACATAATGTGCTTAATTCTTCAATGATTTAAGGGTCTTGGAATCATTTTATTCACACCTGCCGGAACACATAACTTGAATAAAATGCTTAATAAATAATAAATTATGCATGTATGCTAGAATTTAAGTTTATTAAGAGAAACTGTGAATGGTTATTTATTTTTTTATTCTTTTTCAATTGTAGTTTTTACTATGGCAAACAACAATCAAAACATCATCATGGGTTCTGAGCTTATGGTCAAGTGGAACCTAACAAATTTTCTTGAATGGGAAGCTAAGCTAATTCAAATAGTGAGACTCAATGGATTTGAGTATGTACTGTTCCATCCCATGCCAAGCTACTATGCTAGAGACATGACCCCTGAAAGACATGCCGCCTGGGATGCGGATCTCATAAAGGTTTTGAGTCCCATGCTGAACAATATCCCTGATGAGTGGGCTAAGAGTTTTGTCGCTTACGAACCTTTTATGCTCATTAAGAATCTGAGGGATATCTGTCGTGGAAACACGGAGGACAGGGACCTAAATTACCATGAGTTGATTGAATCAATGTCTGGCCTAAAGGTTAGTTCTCATAACAGATGTTTTAGGATGGAAGTCCAAGAAACACATGTTCAGGTCCTTCGCACTAAACAAAGGGTGGGTGTTCCACTAAGGTTCCATGTAGACCGTATGCTTTCATTGTTAGAGTGCTTAAGCCTACTAGAAACACCAATAAGTGAAAGGATGGCAGTCTCTATCTTGCTCAATTCACTCCACAGTGGGTTTGGTTGCTTTAAGAAACTATACATGAGTAAACCAAGAGAAGAAACAGTTGCAGAGTTTGTTCACCTGGTCAAAAAGGCTGAGAAAATACTCGACTGTGAAGCCAAGGATTTACTCAAGGCTAAAGGGAGACCCTTCAAGAAAGGGGGAAATGTTAGGTTATGATACATATGACAATTCATAAATCATGCGGAAAAACCATAAAGCCAGGAAAGCATATTATTTACACATAATCATTTAGCATAGTATAGATGCATACACTTTGTAGCGTGCCTTCCCTAGCTGCGCCCGAACCGAACAAGAACAAGTCTTTAGGACTCCAAGTGTCGTCCCTCCGTAGATAGTCCACAGTACGTCCGGATCCGCCTCAAGTTAGACCAACTAGAATCGCCCTTAAGGTACTTAGGATTTTCGGTTCTTATTGCAAGTGTATGGCTGATTTATATTTCAAAAACTTACCCTTGAATACTTCAATCGTGTGTATAAATTATGACCCTAGGCCCTTATTTATAGAGGTTTGGAAAGGGAATTGGAATCCTAGTAGGATACGATTTAATTAAACTTAGAATCCTACAAGGACTCTAATTAATTAAATAATCCTAATAGGAATAGGAATTTTAATCACACACCAAAACCTAATAGATTTAGGAATTGTGCATGGACACAAACACACACACGCACGGAGCCACGAGGGCGCCCGCACGCGTGCGCTCGGCCCACGCAGCCCACGCTGGGCAGCTTTGCCTTGGCGCGCTGGGCCTGCCTTGCGGTGGGCCTGGCGCTTGTGAGGGGGACGAAAAAGCGCGAGGCTAATGCGTGACCTTGTCCCTCGTGGGTGTGACGATTCTTTTTATTCAATCAAGTGTAATTGGATTTCCTGTGAGTATACACCCAATTGACTAGTAATATAGGAGTCGCCATTCAGTTTTTAACGACAATGAGAAAAACTAACAAAACCCGGTTATCGTGACATAAAGGGAGTGCAATTATGTTTGACCACGACGGCCGTAGGTTCCCTTGTGATCCCTGGTGTGGGGATCTCTCAATATACACCCGCAAGGTAGAGATTGAGGGTTCGGGGGACTGTAACTACCGAGAGGAGTAATTCGCTCGTCGATAACTCCAGAGGCAGGATATCCTTACTAGCTCATCATAAATAATTGAAGGGACATGCGTTAACTATTAAACTAATCTGAATTGATTTTAGCAATATGCAGCATATAATACTAATTCGATCGTGATTATCTGATTTAAATAGCATTAAGGGACCTAGCATGATAATCCGATTTCCCAAAAATATTATATTTATTAGGCGTGATAGAACAATCATATTAGGTTAGTTTAACAGTTCATAAAAAGGGCGAGGAAAGCAGTTAAATCATCGAAAAGGGACACATTAAGGCGCACCCTTGAGAGGTGCGTCACGGTTCTCAGAAAACTAACCACTTTGACTTTGCTATTTCTCTTTTTTTATTTAACGAATCTCGATTATGGGACAGGATACGTTCTGTTCGATTTATGGATCGATTGCGACAGAACGCGTGAACAGTTTCGCAGCGAGAGGCTTAGGCTAAGGGGTTTCGAGTCAATACTCAGAATATATTATGTGTTGTTGTGTGTTGTTTCACGTCAAAACTAGGGGTCTATTTATAGGGAAGAGTTCGTGGAAAGATATAATTGCAGAGTTCTAATCCACAAAGAATTAGGAAAAGAGACGTACCCAGGTATTTTCAGCGCCCAGGCCTGGGCACCGAAGATTTCGGCGCCCAGAGCCAGGCGTTGAAAATAGGGTCTGGGCAGTTTTTGTTTAGTCAGATTCGGATTCTAAAATCCGTAGAGTTTGAGATTAATTTGAGTCTTTTAGCGCGTATCAATTTGTGACGGAATGCGTCTGGGCCCGTTACGAACTCTAGGCTCGTTAGGATTTTAATTAATACGTAACTCTTATTTCCGAACCCTATTAGGAATAGGATTCTCGCGGTTTTCTATCTCATTTAGGATTTATGTTGGAATGCAACACCTAATTCTGACAGGTTTCTATCTTTTATGATTTTGCCACTTTTAGAAGCTACCTTTTACGGCAATTACTATTTTTAGCAGGTTTCCATAAATAGCAGGTTTTGGGTAAAATGAAATGGGGAATCGAGATTCGTTTATTTTATAGGAGATGCGTTGTCAAGTGGAGTTTTTATGCTTTCATCATCGAACCTTTCCCTTGCGGGAATGGGGACAAAAGTAGGTGTCTACAGTTAGCCCCCACTTTGACTGAGTCTTGGAGTAAGACGATGGTCAAAGTATTAGACGGAGTGCGTCACACAAGCCATGGTGTATGTGACCTGTTTTGCGAGGGTCTCACGATCCCCCGAGTGATAACATTTGACTTAAGGGTCATCACTTGAAGTGTCGACATATCCCTCACGTGTCATTGGGATTTGTCAACTGATAGTATAGAAACTTCCTCACTTTGTCATTGGAAGGATCTAAAGGTGCGTAGAAAACTCCCTCACTTTGTCATTGGGAGTAACTACAGATGTTTTCGAAATTAAAGCTGTAAAGTGTAATTGGGCCTGGCCAAGCCCAATCACGAGGTAAAACGTTTTTAAAGATTCTCATTTTCAGGGCTGGCTAAACGAGAAAACCCCCTTGTTTTTATAGGAAGTAAAACGAAGGAAAATCCAGTACCCTTGTTTTTATAGGAAGTAAAACGAAGGAAAATCCAGTAAAAGTTATCGCTGCAGCGACTAAGGACCTGCGCTGTTAGTGACGCAGACCCCGCCCGTTGAAGGTGGGCGAGCCTGTCCTCTGAGGGGGACCCCCCGTCCGATAGAAGTGGACGAATCTGTTTGATGTTTTTTGAAAATAAGGACCTACGCGGTTTGTGACGTAGACCCCGCCCGCTGAAGGTGGCGAACCTTGTCCGCTGAGGGTGGACACCCCGTCCGCTGAAGTGGACGAATCTGTTTAAATTTTTTTGAAAATAAGGACCTACGCGGTTTGTGACGTAGACCCCGCCCGCTGAAGGTGGCGAACCTTGTCCGCTGAGGGTGGACACCCCGTCCGATAGAAGTGGACGAATCTGTTTTGAAATTTTATTTTGTTTTGTTCTTTTTGAAAATAAGGACCTACGTGGTTTGCGCCGTAGACCCCGCCGGCTGAAGATGGCGAGCCTATTTTAAATTTGAAGATTTTATTTCTTTCGAAAACTGAGGACCTGCGCGGCTAGTGACGCAGACCCCGCCCGCTGAGGGTGGGCGAGCCCATTTTGAATTTCTTATTTTGCCTATGTAGAAGGGTTTTTGTGATTACAACCTGTTGGTGGGTCGTAATATTTCCTGATTAGATGTGTCCTATAAGTGGGTCCACACTGTGTATATTTTTGTTTAACGATATTTTATTTTATTATTTTTTTATTTATTTTTTTTTTCTTTTCAAAATACCGTTTTTTTTCTTTTTTTGGGATAGAAATAAGATAACGGATATCTTTACACAAAATAGGGGAGTACGCGTGCCCGACAGCGAATATTCGCTGTCTGGGAAGCATTTTCAGCGCCCAGGCCTGGGCGCGAGAATTTCTAACGCCCAGAGCTGGGCGTTGAAAATGCGAAAGGGGGACTGGTCTTTAAATTCGCGGACCGTCTCCTTCCTTTCCCATTTCCGCCATTTTCGCTCAAGCTCTCCACTTCTCTCTACTGATCTTTGCTCGTTTCTTTCACTTTTCTTCACGAGTTCTACTCCAAATCACTTCCTAACCTTCCCAATGTAAGTAATTTTCAATAATTTCGAGCTTTTTTTGTCAATTTCAGTATTTTGTCAAGTATTTTTGTGCATGAAATTGATTTGGGGGTTTTTGATTTTGTGCCCTTTCGATTGTTCAAACATTTGCTTCGAGATATTTTTTATTTTATTTTTTTATTGTTGTTTCGTAGCTTGGAGCCCCCAAGTATGCATGTTGGGATGCTTCCTTTTGGCGTACGATTTTGTAGGTTCTTTCGAGAAAGATGCCTTGGGGTTCCGCTCGTGTAGGTGCGAGCTATCCCTTCGTGGTAGGTAATATTTTGCTACCTTTAATCCTTAATGTAGAAGTCGTGTAGCTTGCATTTTGAATTTGGGCGATAAGTAGTCTTTGCCTCTTTTACACATGCTCTTTGGTCGTGCCTACATTAGTGCAATATGCCTTACTCTTTTTTAGACTTGTACTGTGGGATGGTTGAACTCATGGTGCAACGTAGGCGTGTGTGGCCTAACGGCGTGTCTTAGAATATTCCTCCAGGCGTTGGGATATTATTATTTTTTGCATTGGAGTATTTCATCATGCCTTGTTCAGGTGCTCGAATAAGTGTAGCACCTTCTGCGTGGGTTTGCACGGCTTATTACTTCGTTCGATGCGAGGATTTATAGGTGTTTCTTTCTTGTTTTTATATCAGGGCAAGATTTAGCAAGCAGAGATATTCAGCGCCCAGGCTGGGGCGTTAAAGATATCGGCGCCCAGGCTGGGGCGTTAAAGATATCGGCGCCCAGCTCTGGGCGTCGAAAATGATTTCTGGGTATATTTTGATGGTTCTTATCCTTGATTTTTCTTTTGCTTTTGCCTTGGAACGAGGTAGACTGTGTAACGGGCGCTTATAGGGCGAGCGTTAGGTGCAGTAGTTTGATCGGAGTTTTGGTGACTAGCGATTTTCAGTTACCCTTGTTAGTGGGGTGACTTTATGTATTCTAAGTAGTGCTTAGAATTTTGGAGGGGTTGTAGCCATTATAAGGTTCATTTTACATGATTAAAGCTTAGGATTGTGCCCCTATGATGTATGTATAGCATTAGCGTCGAGAATTTGCGATAAAATCGTCATTTCGAGCATTTTTAGAGTGTTTTTCTCAAGCCTCCAATTGTAGCTACGGGATTGGCTTGGTGCTATAATGCTTTGCATACATTTTTATGCATTCACGGTGACACGGATCATGAATAGTTTGAACCAGACTCGTTTAGTGCGAGGTCTGTTCGAGTAGTGGTTTTGCTGCTTCTCTTGTAAATGTCGTATTGTGCGACATTGCCATGGTCAAGGTAGTCACATGTTGAAGTGTGCCTTGACTAAAAGCTAGGTGCCTTTCTTGACCCATAATCATATTTAAAAATCTTTTTGACTCACTTGCAACGTTGAGATGGACGCATACTTAGCTTAAACCAACGACACTTTATTATGTTCGAAGAAGTCTTTGAAATTCATTTGAAAATTATTTAAAATCCGAGTCCTACTTGTGTACAATCCGAGGTGTCCTAAGTAAGTTGACTTATAGAAGAGTTCCTACAGGATTACATGAGTGAATCAAAATACTGTTACGATTTTTGGAATGCTGTCTAAGGATTTGCTGGAAGCCAGGGTGCAGGTGTCAAGATATACTTGTGCCTGTTTGGCATGTGCTTTAGGCTTTTAGGGCCATCTTTTCCAGAATTGCGGGAATATAAACCTTTTTCAAATTGACTTAGATTTACTTGGTGTATGTCTGCACAAAAGGTCAAGGTATACTTAGTTCTTTTCCTAGCTCTTTCATTTCACTTTTTAGCCCCCAGTTGCTGTTATGTCTTCCCATTAATGATGCTTTCAGATTTCGATTTTAGATGCCCTATGTCATACTTCTGAGTAGGGTGAGCCTTGGTTAAGTGCCAAGTCCTATTGACAATGTACCATTTTTTTTATTCAAAGGGGATTCGCAAGCATTTGAATTACCATGAACGGGTGCCCTGAGGTCGAAGGAACGATGGGGCGACGCCGTAGAACAATCTTTTTTATTGCAAGCTTACTGCCCTTACTACTTGTTGGCGATTATGACTGTGTCTAGGGGTGAAAGAGGGTCTTTAAGCAAACGACTATGTCTAGTGGTGAAAGAGGGTCTTTAAGTGAGTTAGTTTGCTTTAGGGAGGGTCAAGTCGAGTACTTTAGAGGTCATGGGCGCTTGCGCTAGCCCCCATTCAATTGAGGCAGAGCGATCTTTTGAGTCTTGGCTATGCGCCTAGGAGTGTGAGTGCTCCTTCTGGCAAGGTACGTGCCTTTATTATTTTTCGATGTGTGCTCATTAATTTTGGCATCTTGGTGACTTGGATTCTTCCTTTGACTTAAGTTTTTCTTTCGACTTGGGTTGCAAGTAATTAAATTTCAATAAGGGACTTCTATTCTTTATTCTTGTTATTCTATAGGCTTTTAATATTTTTGCAAATTGGTTGGACCGAATCCTGGATTGCCTACGTATCCGCTTTAAATAATTTTAATTTGGAATCAGGTCTTGCGTAGTTCTTAGCCTAGAAAATGGTTTTTTAGAATGCCGATTTTAAACAAGTACGTCCTGTGGTGGAAACATATTATTTGAAACGGTAGAATAAGTGAAGTTTATTATTATTTAAATCTGCTGCCTTGCCGTAAGCCAAAATTTGTTTTATATTTTTTTTTTTGAGTACATGTATTTTTTCTTGGTGGTACGTATATCTGAATAAGTGCTGTACCCCCCAAGTGTTCGTTATTTTTCCGTGTATGTGCGGATAAAATGACGAGCACTTCTGGAAAAAATTTGGCAAGCAGAGAGAATCAGCGCCCAGGCTGGGGCGTTTAAAGATTTCGGCGCCCAGCTGTGGGCGCTGAAAATTATTTATGGGCGGATCTTTTTTGGTTTTGTGCCAAATATTTGTGAATCTTTTTTTTGTGCGCTAAATGTTCTTTTTCTTTTTAAACGAATTTTTAAAGGCGCTTTGCAAAGTTTGCTTTTTATTATTTATTATTTTTTGTACTTTCATTTTTCCTTTTTATTCGTGACTCAAGACGGTTTGAAAGATGGGTTGAATGAGTTGTATAGGTATTGGTCAAGCATAAGGATCACATCTTCTAGGACTCACAATTTGCAGCCTCAAGCTAGTGTCGTGAGTTTAAATTTACCAAGGTCAATGAGTAGTATGGGGACGGCTTAAGGGTATATCAACAGTATGTATCCACACAAGTTATATGGTCATTATGCTAATGGTGGTGTAAGAACAGGTTTCGGGCTTTGGAGATAATGGGTATGACGCACGTGTCAATGGCCGTGCGTGGTTTGCGGTTGATAACAAGTTTCAAAAACAAGAGTTGAGGTAATGGTTTCTTGGGTCATGGCAATGAGAACATGGATAGGTTAAAATGAGCTGAACAGGGACCCCAGAGCGAAGGCGTCTAAGAGCATAAGGATTGGAAAGGGTAGACATCGTAGAATTTTATGATTTGGATTGGTTGACTCAATTCTTTTCCTTCGTTTACTTAGGTAAATGTTGCACTACGGGATAAGTATTCCCTGGCTTGCTCTTTTCGCTCTCCCTTTTCTCTTCCTATTTTTTCTTTCCTTTTTTCTTGGGATTCCTCCCCAACATAAATTCTTCAATTTTTAATTTGGGCTAAAAAGGTAGATGGTCGTGGTCTTTGAGTCACGAGGCGAGACTGAGTAAGCCTCGTTTGCTAGGCCTATAGTGGACCTTTTAATTGTCTTACTTTGCAAGCGTATTTAGTCGTTTCTTAAAATGTGCAAATAGCGTAGATTCGAAATGTTATTTTTACCTTATTGAAATTTAACGAAAGAATTACACCGAAGATAATTTTTTGCTTCTTTTCAGATTCCGGTTTCCGGGATTTAACTGGAAGTTGTGATTTAGACTCGAACTTTCATTAATTTTTCTGATTATAACCCGTGTATGAATACAAGGAGGTGGCCTAGACTCAAAATAATGACATGGCGTAAGCCTATAATACTTGACCAAGCGACTCTCAGACTTAGGCTAATTGGACCATAACTTTCGTTGGTTGACACTTTAGATTTTGACCCTTGGGTGTTCATTTGTCATGCGCCATTTTGCTTAATGTTGGCAAGGTAGTTAATTGGGGAGATCGAATTTTTATTTTTGCAAGACTAGAATCATTAGTGCGGCTTCTCTCTTAGTGTGTATTGCTTTACCCCAATTGTAGCCCTATTGGTATGCCGATTTGGGTATTTTCATGGTTGGTCATGTTGCATTCATGGAAAATCTTTTAGTCCGTACTTAATAGTATTTCAAGGAGTGAGTGACTCGAGAGGACTATGATAGTCGTGACCTAATGTGATCCTAAACCTTGAGGCTATTAATTTTTTGCTAACGGTATTGACACCTTAGTTTCACTTTGGGGTTTGTGCGACTATGGGGGCATGATTTTCAGAATGTGACCGTTTCCATTTTGCAAATACTTGAATTAAATGATATGTTCTTTTTATTGGTGAGAGAGTATTGAGGCCGTGGATTCTTAGCAAGGGATGACAATTACATATGGGTGCTCATTGATTTAAATGTTAGGAAGGGAGACTCAATATGGTATAACCTTTTAGCTTGCAGAACGATACCAAGTATTAGGACCGATTCTATGGATAAGACAACTAAGACTTAGGATTTAGATTGTACTTTGGCATAGCCTAGTCTAGACTCGGATTTACTTATTTTCCATTTGAACATTTATTTTTTGAAGACTTTATTCGAACATTTTTTTGAATACTTTACCCATGTGACATTCAAGGTCGTTTAATTAGCATGCTCAGTTTTGATGCCGAGCATTGTCGTCGTAGGGGGCCTAACGACGACACAAAGAGTTATTAATTTTTCGCGAGTCGCCTTTTGAAATCGAGTGCTTTTCTTACGCCCTCGTAGCAATTCTTTTGATGAACATTTTTTTGTGCTACGTACTTTCTTTTTGCTTTGGCGCCGAGGCTGCTGCGCCTGACCAGAAAGTCAAGCAACAACTTCAGCGCCCAGCAGTGGGCGTGAGAAATTTTGGCGCCCAGCCAGGGGCGTTGAAAATGCGTCCCTGGCTGGTTCTCGTTTTCTGTTTTCTGTTTATGCGACTTCGATTTGCGTGCTTGCCTAATAACGTCCTTTACGCGTAACAGCGTTCGTGGGATTCGTTACAGGCCATCCCGAGCGTCGCTTATTTTGTGGCGATCATTCGGGTTTGCGGAACACGTGTTTCGGTATAACTCTTTGGCAAATTCGTCTATGAATGTTTGGGCAATTTTTAAGGTCATTGGTTTTCTAGGATAGTTTGTCACACACAATCACATATTTCGCTACACATAACTACATTACAAACATGGATTTGGAAATTAAGTATGCCACGTAGTTTATGATAGGCTTCTATGGGTAGTTTATTTGCGCCTGGCTTGGTACCGCTTCTATCGTAGATCCAACACATGCCCCGGTCGAGGTAGTGTCTTCAACAGATGAATTTCGCTCAAGAGGCCAACCCGCAAGTGCAAGCCAAGGGGGCATGCAGGCGAGAGGGACCTAATGGGCGAGCGATTGGGTTCGGGATAGGTGTACTACCTGCACTAGTACCGAGTGGGAAACATGCGCGGCGTATGCACCCCCCTATTGGCGAAAAAAGGTATCCTTAGTCCCAACTCCCGAGGAAGTCGAGATTCGTTATGATGTTCTGCCCGTTCACATTAATATGCTGATTTTCAGGTCGTCCCAACTTGATGGGGAAATAAACGCGGGGTAGGATCGTTTCACCCTTCGGCTATTTTGATTACCTACAAGCACGAGTATTTCCTTCACTATCCCCAGTGGAGTCGCCACTGTGAGGGGGTCGAAAAAGCGCGAGGCTAATGCGTGACCTTGTCCCTCGTGGGTGTGACGATTCTTTTTTTTCAATCAAGTGTAATTGGATTTCCTGTGAGTATACACCCAATTGACTAGTAATATAGGAGTCGCCATTCAGTTTTTAACGACAATGAGAAAAACTGACAAAACCCGGTTATCGTGACATAAAGGGAGTGCAATTATGTTTGACCACGACGGCCGTAGGTTCCCTTGTGATCCCTGGTGTGGGGATCTCTCAATATACACCCGCAAGGTAGAGATTGAGGGTTCGGGGGACTGTAACTACCGAGAGGAGTAATTCGCTCGTCGATAACTCCAGAGGCAGGATATCCTTACTAGCTCAGCATAAATAATTGAAGGGACATGCGTTAACTATTAAACTAATCTGAATTGATTTTAGCAATATGCAGTATATAATACTAATTCGATCGTGATTATCTGATTTAAATAGCATTAAGGGACCTAGCATGATAATCCGATTTCCCAAAAATATTATATTTACGGATTTTTCATGAAATACCCCCGAATTATGGCGTAATTCACCAAATGCCCCTCGACTTTCAGAAATTCACCAAATGCCCCTCACAAATGACTTAATACCCAAAATACCCTTACTAATGACGCGCCGTTAGTCCTCCGTTAGCCTAATTTTTAAATTCACCAAATACCCCTATTTTATTACTTATTTCATATAATACCCCTATTCTGAAACTTAATTCACCAATTACACATAACTTAAAATTACCCATTTTGATGCTCAGCGGCTAGTTTTTATGTTTGAAAATTAGTCGTTGCTTATTGTTTGCTTATAAAAACCCCTTTTCTGACTATTTATTGTAATTTTTCTATTGTTTTGTTAATTGCATATCATTTTTGTCATGAGTTTTCTTTCAAAATCATCATCCACACCCATGAATCCACATATGTAAGAGTCCCAAACAATTTCTAATATTATGGGAGGAAATTTCCATCTGAGGCTCCGATACAACACTCAGTAAGTTTCAATTATGATCCAATAAGTTCAGGCCTCATCCAGTAAAGACAATGCACTTTAGCTGAGCAAAAGGCCAAAAAACCCCATTTTCAAAGGGATCTTATGTAAGTGAAGCTGAAGTAATTCAATCTAAAGCTAACACCTTAATTTTCTTATTGTCCGAATGGTAAAGAAACTAAGAAATCAAGTTCAATAACACATACATTTTTATCACAACCTCGATTTCAACTTGGATTCATGATGTGAAAATCTTGAGTTTGGAGGCAAATCTTTGTGCCAAGATTCATGTTTTTTCACTGGTTCATGAGCTTTGGAACATACCTTAGTTTCATTTTTTTTTCTTGTTCCCTCAAATCCAAAAATAGACATTTGTCCATAAATCTGACCATGTCAATAGGACCTAGCTCAAAAGAAAAGTGGGAAAACCTTTATGCCTCGACTGTAAGGTTGAGAGAAAGTTAGGAGATTGAAGAAAGATGTTTGGAGGCAGTAGAGACAGGAGACAAAAGGGAGTTAACGTTAAATATGTGGCATGGAAGCAATAGAAGCCGAGGTAGCTGGAACATATGCGTTAGAATAAAATTAATAAGAGCTTTATTTTTAATCTGTTTGCATATGTTAAAGATATTTCCCATATTGAAAAAGGAATACCTTCCGATTGCGTGGTAAATATAATTAATTGGTCACATAAAGAATAAGGTACAAAAGAAGTAGCTATTTTCTTGAAGAGTTGCGACGTTTTGAGGTGTTTTTAGGAGTGTTTTCTGTTTTAGTGTTGTACCGGAGCTTCAGATTGAGTGTTGTATCAGATATTCGGATGTCAAATTTTCTCCCATGATAACAAAATTTATTTGGGACTCTTACATATGTGGACTCATTGGGTGTGGATGATGATTTTGAAAGAAAACTCATGACAAAAATGATATGAAATTAACAAAATAATAGGAAAACTACAATAAACCGTCAGAAAAAGAGTATTTATAAGCAAACAATAAGCAACGGCTAATTTTCAAACACAAAAACTAGCCGTTGAGCATCAAAATGAGTAATTTTAAGTTATTGGTATTTGGTGAATTAAGTTTCTGAATAAGGGTATTTGGTGAAATAAGTATTAAAATAGGGGTATTTGGTGAATTGGAAAATTAGGTTAACGGAGGACTAACGGCGCATCATTAGTAAGGGTATTTTGGGTATTAAGTCATTTGTGAGGGGCATTTGGTGAATTTCTGAAAGTCGAGGGGCATTTGGTGAATTACGCCAAAATTCGGGGGTATTTCATGAAAAATCCGTTATATTTATTAGGTGTGATAGAACAATCATATTAGGTTAGTTTAACAGTTCATAAAAAGGGCGAGGAAAGCAGTTAAATCATCGAAAAGGGACACATTACGGCGCACCCTTGAGAGGTGCGTCACGGTTCTCAGAAAACTAACCACTTTGACTTTGTTATTTCTCCTTTTTTATTTAACGAATCTCGATTATGGGACAGGATACGTTCTGTTCGATTTATGGATCGATTGCGACAGAACGCGTAAACAGTTTCGCAGCGAGAGGCTTAGGCTAAGGGGTTTCGAGTCAATACTCAGAATATATTATGTGTTGTTGTGTGTTGTTTCACGTCGAAACTAGGGGTCTATTTATAGGGAAGAGTTCGTGGAAAGATAGAATTGCAGAGTTCTAATCCACAAAGAATTAGGAAAAGAGACGTACCCAGGTATTTTCAGCGCCCAGGCTTGGGCGCCGAAGATTTCGGCGCCCAGAGCCAGGCGTTGAAAATAGGGTCTGGGCAGTTTTTGTTTAGTCAGATTCGAATTCTAAAATCCGTAGAGTTTGAGATTAATTTGAGTCTTTTAGCGCGTATCAATTTGTGACGGAATGCGTCTGGGCCCGTTACGAACTCTAGGCTCGTTAGGATTTTAATTAATACGTAACTCTTATTTCCGAACCCTATTAGGAATAGAATTCTCGCGGTTTTCTATCTCATTTAGGATTTATGTTGGAATGCAACACCTAATTCTGACAGGTTTCTATCTTTTATGATTTTGCCACTTTTAGAAGCTACCTTTTTCGGCAATTACTATTTTTAGCAGGTTTCCATAAATAGCAGGTTTCGAGTAAAATGAAATGGGGAATCGAGATTCGTTTATTTTATAGGAGATGCGTTGTCAGGTGGAGTTTTTATGCTTTCATCATCGAACCTTTCCCTTGCGGGAATGGGGACAAAAGTAGGTGTCTACAGCGCTGCCTTGGGCTGGGCGTGCGCGCGTCCTTGCTTGCTGGGCGATGGCCTGGCTTCGTGCTGGGCCTTCGTCCGGCAGGCCTCGTCCGATGCTTATTCGTACGATACGCTTCCGATTAAATTCCCAGTTCCGGAATTCATTTCCGATACGAACAATATTTAATATTTCCGATTCCGGAATTAATTTCCGTTTCGAACAAATATTTAATATTTCCGTTTCCGGTAATATTTTCCGATTCCGATAATATTTCTGATTCTGACAATATTTCCGTTTCCTGCAATATTTCCGATTCCGGTAATATTTCCATTTCCGATAATATTTTCCGATACGTACCATGTTTCCGTTTCCGGCAACATCTACGACTTGGATAATATTTATATTTCCGATACGATCCATATTTCCGTTTCCGGCAATATCATCGTTTCCGGAGTATTCATTTCTTGCTTGTGACGATCTCAGCTCCCACTGAAACCAAGATCCGTCGATTCCGAATATCCATAGATAGAGTATTTAATGCCATTAAATACTTGATCCGTTTACGTACTATTTGTGTGACCCTACGGGTTCAGTCAAGAGTAAGCTGTGGATTAATATCATTAATTCCACTTGAACTGAAGCGGCCTCTAGCTAGGCATTCAGCTCACTTGATCTCACTGAATTATTAACTTGTTAATTAATACTGAACCGCATTTATTAGACTTAAGATTGAATGCATACTTGGACCAAGGGCTTTATTTCCTTCAGTCTCCCACTTGTCCTTAGGGACAAGTGTGCATTTCCTAATTCCTTTGTCGCTCGATGCTTGCTCTTGAACATAAGGTAAGAGTTGTCATCCTTATTATGTCCAGAGGTGTTCCTCGGTTTCAGAGTTCAACTGATCAAATAAACAGATAATCATAGCCTATGATTCATCCGAGCACGGCCATGCATTTCACAGTTTCTAGCTCTCCGAGTGGCCTTGTACAACTTTTAAGCATCTTATCCCGATTTATGGGAGGACAATCCCAATCTTGCGATCTTGAGATTAGACTTCGTTTGATAGGTGATTACCTGAGCGTTGCCTTTATAGCCTCCTTTTACGGTGCGACGGTTGGTCAACGTCAAAGCAACCAGTTCTCAAACAAGTAATCTCAAATCACTCAGGTATTGAGGATTTAGTGTCTAATAATTTTAGTGAAATTTACTTATGAAAGATTTTCATCTCTTACAGTAAAGTTTCATAGGTCTTGTCCGATACTAGTCTTCCCAAAGTAAGTATCTATGCAAATGATTATGACATTGCCATGTCCACATAGTTCAAGAAACAGAACTACTAGTCATCTTGCATTCTAGTCGTCTAACGTTTTCTATGCGTCCAATTTTGTAGAAAACTCCGACCAGGGACCATTTTCAACTTTTGACATTCAAGTTCACTTGATAGACATTTCTTAGTCACAGGACTGGTCCTGATAGTCTATCTTGAATATATCGTCAAATTGAAGGGACTCGTCATTTAATACTAAACCAAGATTAAATGGAATATGAAAATACATTTCATATATGATAAATGTTCAACCCCATTGTTTTACGACCATGGGCCTCAAATCCATTTTTAAAACAGTTCATGAAATTCAAAGCTATGCTTGATTTCCAGTGCTACAACGTGAGTGTTGCTTCTCACTTGTTGCATAGGTTTAGTTATCATGCTTTGCCAATCTTAATATCTTTTTCATCGAATGTTCTTCGAGATAGATGATAAGATCTTTTGAGTATGTTTACTTTGTGATCTAGTCTTTTCTTGCTTCAAGAGTGGTTCTACGCTTCAATGAAGAACCATCAAGCCAGCAGACATGTGATCTACCCAAGTTCAGTGAAGAACTCTTTAACATAAACAACCCTGTTTTATTGCTTCTTAGGCAATAAGTACTTTTACTTCAACTTTATAGGTTGCTAGTGATGCTTTGTTTGGAATTACTTATCCAAGCAGTTCACAGATATGTGGAATACTTTCCAACTGTATCTTAGAACATAGAAATTAATATTTTAATATCCCACGCAACAACTCATGGTCTCCAATCCATGTTGCCATTTCAAAACACGATGCTCTATAGCTCGTCCTTATCAATGGTTAACTCCTAAGGGTCTTGCTTGATCCTTTGCCAGTGTTTATGCGTGTAGCATCAATATTTAGCATATCTTTATTTCCTTGAATCAAGAACTATTCCTATGTACCTTTTCAAGTACCATAAGTATTCTTGATCTCAATCTAGTTGATCTTCACTTAGATCAATAGAGATTGGTATATGTTCGTTATGCCTAAAGCCATACGAAACGTTTTGGCGATCCTCAGATTATATCATACATGATAAATTCTTTTGCAGAATAATTCCCAATTGAATTCTATTCATGTAACTTTAGCTCATCTAGTTTCAGTAGATACTAAATCCAGCTAAATTCTTTGACATATAATATAGGTTAAGAATCTTACTTAGATTCTTTGATGTTTAACTTAGTAAATGCTTATACATAGTTCAAACGTCCTTTACTTAGATTTATTCATATGGGTCGAATATCTCCAATGGAGTCTTTCGTGTTTGATTTAGTAAATGCCATCACTTAATCCAAAACAATATCATAAGATCTTTGTAAATAGATCTTAATACCCAGTATGTACTATGTTTCGCCATGGTCCATCATTGATGAATAATTTCAAAGCTAAGTCATTAGCATTTGAATGTTATTTCACAATAGAGAGATATGTGTGATACACATAGGACCAATTAAGTTTTACGTACTCCCACTGAACTTCTTATATATCTATAAGAATCATGTACATTTTATGAAACTAAAATACTTATTAGCTTTACTAAAATACATTTTCAATTTCCCAGTTGCTTGCTTAAATCCATACTTAGATTTCATAAGCTAGCATTCATTTCAAGCATTATTTGGATCCACAAATCCTATGACATGCCATGTACATAGTTTTCTTCCAACATTTGATTGAGGAATACGTTTTGTCATCCAATTGCCATATGTACCAATATGCAATCATTGCTTGAATTATAGACTTGAGCATTACGATTATGCATGAGGTTTCAACATAATCCATGCCATGAATTTGCTTGTAACCTTTAGCAACTAATCTAGCTTTGTGTGTTAACACAATTTCATGTTTGATGGTTTTTATCCTTAAAATAAACTTGCAACCAATAGGTGTGAAACTATTCTTGCAAATCAACAAAATTTCAATTTTGTCATCAAAACATTGAGTATGTTTTATGGCCTCTAACCATTTAAAACATTTGAGTCTATATATGGCCTCTAACCATTTTAGGGAATCTGGGTTTCGTCATCGCTTTCTTACAGGTCACAAACTCATTAATAGTTTGACTGCAAGTTGTAGGTTTCTTTACTATCTAATAGAAGAATTGCATAGCTTCAGTGACCTGAACTCCATGTTTCTTCACTATCTAATAGAAGAATCTCATAGTTTCAGTGACTTGAACTCTATGCCTACTTGGGTATAGAACATCAAACAATAGAATATCAATAGCCACTTGAAAGTCTTTTGAATATTCTATTCTCCTTGAAGCACTTGTAAAGTCTTCTAAGAGATGTCTATTCTTTAAAGCCACTTCTAAAGTCCTTAAAGAATAAGTTCGGATTTTCTGAAGCACTTCGAAAAGCCTCCGGAATGTCCGTTTATGTTTGTTGTTCGCCTCGAAGACTTTCGAGGTCTATTTTCTCCCACTTGTCATTTTGGAAACGAATCTCCAAAAGGACATTATTTCGAGCAAACAAACATTATGTTCTCAAAAATTCGTGGTAGAAACAATACCCTTGTGTCTCATTTGAATAAATCACAATGAAACATATATCTATACTTGGGCCTTAGTTTGTTGAATGACAAACACTAAGCTCCCACCGAGTCTAGCAACTATCTAGATATATATATTTGAAAAGATATTCTGATATTACTTTTCAATAGCTTTGACGAATTTGGTTTAGTTTGGTGGTAGTTGAGCATTTTGTTTAGAAATTATAGGAAAAGTCTTTATGATTCATCATTAATCGAATCAAGTACTAATTGACTTCGATTATTC
Organism: Spinacia oleracea; assembly: GCF_020520425.1. NCBI lineage: Eukaryota > Viridiplantae > Streptophyta > Magnoliopsida > Caryophyllales > Amaranthaceae > Spinacia > Spinacia oleracea. The sequence goes on along the minus strand of NC_079491.1, from coordinate 71,535,461 downwards.
CAACTAAGATATGCCATATCTTATGGACCTAGATTGTGAAATTACAACACACAATCATTGATGATCATATTTGGTCTCAAGTAATCATCAACATGATCTAATCCTAGATCTTTATGATTTCTTGCCAAGTGGATTTTATACTTCTGAATCTTTGAACTAGCCAAACAGATTCAACTTATATCACATTTGAGTAAATAAACCTATATTTACTCAAATCCATGTGAAATAAAGTCATAAAACCTTTCTTTAGCTTTGAACTCTATTGTCTAGGCGTTCTAACAATAGTTCATATCTTTTGTTACTTTCAACAAGTAAGACTAGCTTGTCTTGAACGATCTAGAAATCAATCAACTTTCAAAAGCCCATCAAAACAGAGCTTTTGAATGTTAACTTATTGACATGGTCTAAGTAACAATGCCAAAGATTAGTGGAACACATATCAAGGGGTTGATTTGAACCTAGTAAAGTTCTTATTGTTAAAGAGTTGTTTGTTTTAATCAAGCATATTGACTCAGCCCGTAATTGACCATTTCATTCAAATAAACAAACAAACAAGCATTGTTTTTGTTCTTCTGAATGTGAGTCTTTCTGTGTTTGAAGCAGAAATTTAGGTATGCTGATTATGGAACAAAATAGCCATTTAGTTCCAGCCTTGAAAGGACTTAAAACAACCTAGATGACCCTACAACTAATGTAGCATTGCCATGCTTCATTTCCCACTTGTAGGTCATTAGTGTATCCTAGCTTCCATTGTTTGAGTTATTACCGAAGTAAGAACCTCAAGCGGTATATGATACCAAGGAAGTTTGATTGCTAGGTCACTTCTCTTTAAACATAAACTTTTAGGTAGAAACGGAATCGTAAATTCCTTTCATTTGTTCCTTGTTTTCCTATTTCTTGTACCCTTTCTTATAGTCTTAAGAATTGAATTCTTTAGTGTTGACTTTTATACTTTGTTAGACATGTCCAATGTCACTCCAACAAGGTTCTTACCATTTAATTTATGTTGAATATTTTGTTTCACCTAGATGATCTTACCAGAAGCTTGTAAAGTTCTCTAAGCATCGATCTATTCGAATGTCTAGGGACTAGACTCATTCGAGAATTAATGGACAAAGATATTAGGTTGTTAACCATTGGTAAGGCTGAGCGTTTAAACTCAATGCTTCATGATTTCAAAACTATATTGTATTTTGATTTCACAAGCACCAATTGGTTCGCCATTCCATTTTGATGTTCGAAAACAACAATAAAAGTCTCTAAAAGAAACGTACATTTTAAATTGCTCATTTTCTCTAATTTCCGTGAATCGTTCTTGGATTCACTACCAATCGAGGAAATTTACTGTTACCTTTCTAAAAGGATTTACTGCAGTGCAAGATATTTAATTATAAACAATAATTAAAACATACATTGAAGCATGCAAAGTCTAAACATTTATCATGAGTAATAACTTGAAATTAAAGCAATCATGCAATTCAAACAAGTTATTAGCATTTTATTCGAATTTATTGTTCCGGCAGGTGTGAATAAAATGATTCCAAGATCCTAAAACCATCGAAGAATTAAGCACAGTTTGTCGACTCAATTCTAAAACATTTTAGGTAAGCAAAAGCCTTTTGCTAATAGTCTAGAAACTATTCTTGGTTGATAGGCACGTCTAAGAACTTATTAGGAAAACCTATCGATTTTGCCACGACATAAAAGGACTCCTTACTTATATCGTTGAGTTTCACCAAAACTAACATGTACTCACAATTATTTGTGTACCTTGCCCCTTTAGGACCAACAAGTAACATCTCGCTGAGCGAAAACTATTACTAGATTGATGTAAAGGATATCCAAGCAAGTGTATATTTTGGCATGGCACCTTTTAACTCAATTTTTAAGTTTGGAACTTAAGGCTCTTACTATGTTGGTTAGATTTTAAGTGAACTAAAATCCTTAATCATGTAACATAATCAAGCCACAATCTCATGCATAATTAAGACATATTTAAAGCAATAAATAACTTAAAGCATGCATAAGATAAATGTGATCTAGTATGGCCCGACTTCATCTTGAAGCTTCAACTTCAAAGTCCGTCTCGAAAATCTCCGTGGGAGGCACCATTTTCTTCAAATACGATAAGCTATAATTAAACTAATTACAACTATTTGATGGTACGCATACCATATTTGAATTGAAAAACAATTTTGGTACTTTAGACCAATTACATTCAAATTAATGGTACGCAGACCATATTTTCTATCCTATTTAGGCCATACTAGTCACTCCATAACCTGCAAAACAGTACATATACAATATATACCATTCACCCATTCATTATCATGAATGGCCCACATAGCTGGCTAGTAAAACACATTATGCATCACATAAACATTTGCAGCAATTAATCAAGGGCACCAATAATCTACAAATTATTCAGTCCTTATTAATTCTAATCAAGTTATTTTAACCATAAGGATTTGTAGACCTAATCAAGAGTTTATGACTAAAAGGGCTCCCACTTAAACCAATAAATTCATATGCCTTACTAATTTTAAACATAAAAATGTATTTCTAGTCTAACCGGAAACATACAAATTTAATTAAAATTTAAAGCTCATATAAATTTATAATTGAATCCGCTTATTTAATTTATTTTTCAGTCGTATTTAAATTAATTCATGATTTTACTTTTAGTAAAATAATTAGAATGAATGAAATTTATAATAATTATAATATTCAAAATTAAAATCCAAGAAAACAATTTAAATTATTAATTTTAAAATTAATTAAAATTACGTAAACTGAAAATTTCAAATTAAAATTTTAAAACTCGACAATCGTGACATGACGAGCACTTGGGCTTGCGCCCAAGCCCCGTCGAGTGCACGACCCATCGATGTCCATGGCACAACGTCACAGCAGCCACGCGCAAGGCAGCAAGACAAGCCACGCTTGCGCGCAGCCTGCCTGCCCATAGCATCGCAGCAGCTACGATGCTCCTCGCTCGCTCGCTCGCTCGAGGCCACGCGTTGTGGTGCGCAGAGCAGCGATCGCTGGGCGACCAATTCTCGCTCGCTCGCGCGCCCACAGCGTGCCATGGCTTCGCCCATCGCCCATCGCGCACAGCGCTCGGCACAAGGCAGGGCTGCTGCCTTGTGCTCGCGCGCCATCGCCTTGCTCGTCGTCGCACGCCCGCACTATACAACACCCCTTAAGGGTAACACGTAGCGTCCATTGCTTTGTGCGTGCAAGTTTTATGAGCGATTGCATAAAAATTAAAAATTTTATTTTCAAAATTAATGACAAATTAATAAATCATATTAATTTCATAATTTTAGGGCGAAAAATCGAAAATTTATTAATTAATTGATTTCCGATTAACATGGATTCAAGTCTAGGTCATAAAAATTTAAAATTTAACACAAATTTACAATTTTTATGGTGGTTTTTAATCATACGTATCTAATTAAATTATTAACTAATTATGAAAATCAAATTAATTCTAAATTATTCCAATTTTCAACAAATTAATCATAATTACAAATTAGATTGCATAATTAACAAGGCTAGGCATTCATACTTGTTAAACATATACAGTAGGTCAATCAAAAATTCAAGATTTATCAACAAGAATCGCAAATATTTAATTTAACATCTTAAATTTACGAAATTTTACATTCGAAAAACTAAAACCTCCGAAAAGTCATAGTTAAGCTTCGAATTTGAGAATTCTGGGTTCGGCCGAAAACCTAATAGATTTAGGAATTGTGCACGAATTTTAGAATGCCTTTTACATGCGGAATTGACACAAAAATCACTCGATTTGGATGAGTAACGAAGAAACTGCCGAAAAACTGCGTACGTATAATTCAATAAACGCAATTTGCAATTAATTAACAATTACGAAAATTAATCACCCCTTTTAATTCTTGCAAATTTGTAATATTTAACCATGTTTATGCAATTTAGATTATGAAAACATATAACAATTCATAAATCATGCGGAAAAACCATAAAGCCAGGAAAGCACATTATTTACACATAATCATTTAGCATAGTATAGATGCATACACTTTGTAGCGTGCCTTCCCTAGCTGCGCCCGAACCGAACAAGAACAAGTCTTTAGGACTCCAAGTGTCGTCCCTCCGTAGATAGTCCACAGTACGTCCGGATACGCCTCAAGTTAGACCAACTAGAATCGCCCTTAAGGTGCTTAGGATTTTCGGCTCTTATTGCAAGTGTATGGCTGATTTATATTTCAAAAACTTACCCTTTGAATACTTCAATCGTGTGTATAAATTATGACCCTAGGCCCTTATTTATAGAGGTTTGGAAAGGGAATTGGAATCCTAGTAGGATACGATTTAATTAAACTTAGAATCCTACAAGGACTCTAATTAATTAAATAATCCTAATAGGAATAGGAATTTTAATCACACACCAAAACCTAATAGATTTAGGAATTGTGCATGGACACAAACACACACACGCACGGAGCCACGAGGGCGCCCGCACGCGTGCGCTCGGCCCACGCAGCCCACGCTGGGCAGCTTTGCCTTGGCGCGCTCGGCCTGCCTTGCGGTGGGCCTGGCGCTGCCTTGGGCTGGGCGTGCGCGCGTCCTTGCTTGCTGGGCGATGGCCTGGCTTCGTGCTGGGCCTTCGTCCGGCAGGCCTCGTCCGATGCTTATTCGTACGATACGCTTCCGATTAAATTCCCGGTTCCGGAATTCATTTCCGATACGAACAATATTTAATATTTCCGATTCCGGAATTAATTTCCGTTTCGAACAAATATTTAATATTTCCGTTTCCGGTAATATTTTCCGATTCCGAAAATATTTCCGATTCTGACAATTGAATCCTAGTAGGTTTCTAGTTCCGATAATCCTACCCTATAAATAGGTGATGGAAATCTCAATTTATATACATCAATTCAAAGTATTCATATAGTTTTAAGTTAAAAACTAAGCTTAATAATTTGCCAAATAATTAAGTACGAATAACATAATACCTTAGGCTAAATTCTAGTTAATTGAATCTAAGGCGGATGCGAACGTGCTATGGACTATCTACGGAGGGACTATGCTTGGAGTCCTAAACTTTTTCTTGTTCGGTTCGGGAGCAGCTAGGGAAGGCACGCTACACATGTATGTATCCTAAATTATGCTAATTGGTTATGTGGCAATTAATTTGGATTCATGGCTTTATGGTTTTTCCGCATGAAATATATGTTTTATATTTGTCATAACCTAACAGTAGTTCCTAAACCTATTTCTGAATTTGTGAAAGAAGATTTTGAAAAATATGAAATCAATTGTAACACCCTAATAATTCCTTGCTTTTATAAAACCATTTTCCAACTTAAAATAAAGGAATTACTAAAGTATTACCGCCACCGTGATAACGGTTAAGGCTAGTACCAGAATTACGCAACGGAATTTAATGTCAACTAACTTTCAAAAAAACATAAATAATAATTATCGAGGCCTACAAGTTGGAACCATAACGGCCCAAAAACCTAAGTATTTAAAGTTCAACAAAACCCAAAACATGCATATAGTATAATTCAAAATAGTTTTAAAGTACGAAAGATTGCAACTCTCTCAATCATCCCAAGCCACATGATTTCGATCGTACTTCGATCTACCAACCTGCTATATTATTCTACTCCCCAACAATACAAGTGCAAATGATGGATCATCATAGGGTCATTAAGGCAAAGGCCATGACCAAAAGACACAAAGCACGTAGTCAGCAAAAGCTGAGTACTTACAAGGCTAGAGTGAAATAAAAATATAAACATGCATCACTCTCTAAGTACTAATCAACATGAAAAAGCCATTTAGTAATCAACAAGTAAATCATGAATACAAGACTCGACTCTTGACTCGACTCTTGACTCACAATTTAATTAGAATAAGCTTCGAATGGGCCAAAAGAATATTCCATAAAGGAAGGGTGTTGGGAGCCCACCAAACACCATAATGAATAATAAATATCGGACCATACCGAGTGTCGGGCCATACCGACGGAATTCCAGCGCGTAAATTAAATTAAACAACGTCTTGTATCATTAGTATGATATTAAAGCTTTCCGGCAAGTCTCCCCCCATTGTTCATACTCAAGGTATATACGTTCCAAGAGTTTTGAAGCTTGTTCTGGTTGCACTTTACGTTTATTAATATTTTATTAATGGTGAACTCGAGACTCGAACACTCATACATACATACAATTAATAAACGACAACCAAAGCAATCTCATTTTAATGCTTTAGGACTTGTGATCAATAAACCAAGACGTAGTGAAATTACTACCAAGTTCCTTCTCACAAAAGGTGAGATTCCACATCATGCCTATTAACATGAGGGTTGTGCCCTTGCAAAACAAATCCTAATTCATTTCATATAAAATATTCCCAACTGAACCCTACATGTGCGGTGGCTTACGTGAGCTAAACCTTCACATGTGGTAAAATAAATAGTACAATGAGGTACGAATAATTGGCTCAAAAGTATGCTAGACACCCCGTACTATAGCATTACAATAAATAATTCATCCCTTGCATGTGAAACAAACCATACATGCATAAATATTGAACAACATGATTACATACTCACGATAGTCCCAACATGCTTGTTCAACCAATAAATCAATAATTCCAATATAATAATTCACATGATCGTTCACCAAAACAAATATGAATCCACCAAGTTCACATAATATAATTCACATCAATAAAAATCATGTAATGTCCCTTGACAATTAATGTGGTCGCCCTAGACTTGTACGTACCTTGAATACCTAAGCGTAGGGGCCACTTTGCAAAACGATCACTTACTAAGAAATCACCTCCTATCATAAAAATAATGAAACTTTAATTATTTCCATGTTCATTAAATTTCCAGCAACTTTATAAAATATAAAACCTTGTTAATAATTAGAATTCAATCGTTCTTTAATAAAATAATCGTCTCAATTTGCAAAACTAATCCCTAGTATGAAAACATACTTTTTCCATCCTTAAAATCAATAAAAATCAACACTTAAGACATTTTTTATAAATCTGAAAATATAATTGATTATCATAATTAAATCAATCACCTAATTATGCTAATCAATTGACCATTAGGTCTAGGTTAAAACCCTAACTTGAATTTCTCAATAAAACCAATTTAACATCATAAAAATCAATTCTTTACTACATAAACAAATCTGAAAATTCATACTTTAATAATTAAAATACGCCTCATGAATCAAAATATATAAATCCTCAAAATACGGTGTTCATAACCGATTCCCAGCATTTTAATTATTCAAAATAATAATAATAATATAATTTAAAATACGGAATTGAAATAGAATAGGTAAGGAAGAAGCGAATTATACCAATCCGACCTATAGCACGGAACAACCACGAATTAATATGATTGGGGGAAAGAATTGAACGAACGAAACAAAGCAACACAGACACATGCGCCTTGTGCATGTGCGCGCGCGAGCGGGAACGGAGAGCAGGGCAGCAGCGCGCTGGCGCGCGGGACGATAGGGCGAGGGCGCGAGGGCGCTGGGCGCTGGGCGCTCAAGAGACGAGAGCTAGAGGGGCGTGTGTGGTTGGGCGGGAAGCAGCGCACCAGCAACACAACAGCAGCACAACACCAGCAGCAAGGCGTGCTGGCTGGGCGGGCTACGAGCAAGAGAGTGGGCGAGTGTGTGGGCGAGCAGCGAGGGCACGAGGCACGCGAGTGCCGTGCGGGCGTGCGGGTGAGCCGGACAAGAGAGGAGAAAGGAAGAGTGTTGGGCAAGCAAGAGAGGAAAGGCTTAATGAAAAATAAGGGGTTGATTAATGAGGAGAGTCTTATTTATAGGCTCTCATATCCCTAGTGGGCTAGGCTTGGAAATTTGACATTGCGCTTAGCATTTAAATGATTGGGCTAGCCTTGGGCTTAGAATCAAATTATTTTGATTGGGATCGATTAATAAAACGAGTTGGACTTTTCATTTAAAACCCAAACCTTTAAAATTACTTGCGACCCATTAAATTTCCCAACTCGAAAATTAAATTCGTTTCGTAATTAATTAAAATAATAAATATTCTAATTAATTAAATACATTTAAATAATATTCAAATGCGAAATAAATTCTAAAAATCATAAAATCCTTTATAAATATAATAAAATATATTTATAATTATTATAAAAATACGAGGTATTACAGTCTACCCTCCTTAAAAGAAGTTTCATCCAGAAACTTGGGTTCGGAAATCAAAATTGAAACTCAAAACTTGAGACTTTAATGTGTTCACTTGCAAAAAATTTAAGTTGTTGTACTCTTTACATGATTAAACAGGACAATAATAAGTGCAAATTCAATAGAAAGCACTAAATTGAGCATAAAATAGGGGAAAACTAGGTCAAAAGCGCGATATTCTACCGCACTCTACCCCCCTTAAAAGACACGAGTTACGACCCCGTAACTCAACTAACCTCGGGAAAAAGCTCGGGATATTTCTTTCTCATTTCGTCCTCCGCTTCCCAAGTCTCTTCCTCAGATTCTTGATTAGACCACAACACTTTGACAATTTTCACATCCTTAGTACGTGCACTACGCACTTTACTATCCAGGATTTTGACAGGTCTTTCCTCGAAAGTTAAACTTTGGTCTAATTCTATGGTCTCCGGTTGCAACACATGCGACTTATCCGGAACATACTTCCTCAAATGAGATATGTGGAACACATTATGCACTCTATGCAAGTCCATAGGCAAGGCTAGTCTATAGGCTACCTTTCAAATTCGTTCTAAGATTTCGTATGGGCCTATGTACTTAGGGCTTAACTTCCCTTTCTTTCCAAATCTCATGACACCTTTCATTGGTGAGAATTTGAAGGTTGGACCTTTCCTTGAGGTCTCCTATGTTCTATCTTAACTTTCTGACAAGTCAGGCATCTAGCCACAAATTCAGCCACTTCGTTCTTCATTCTTGGCCACCAATAGATCTTTTTTAAATCCTTATACAACTTGTCACCACCTGGGTGCACAGAATATGGCGTATTGTGCCCTTCTCTCATCAATTTCTCCTTCAATTCACCACACTTTTGAGGCACACACCACCTGCCTTTGTACCTCAAACTTCCATCATCATGGATCTTTAAATCTAACTCCTTTCCTTGCGAAATCTTTTCCTTGATTCGCTCCAACTTTACATCACAAGCCTGATTCTCCTTAATCTCATCAAATATCGACGGCTGGATGGTTAACGCATTCATCATTCCCTCAAGACATTCACCACTCACTATTTCAAGGTTCAAACACTGCATGTCCTTACACAGCTCGTTAGCAACTACTAACCCATTAACACTATGACTTGATTTCCTACTCAAGGCATCCGCAACTACCTTCGTTGGCGCATATTCAAATCCTTCTGTGTGAAAATGTACTTCAAACTCTTATGATCCGTGAATATCCTACATTTCACACCATACAGATAGTGTCTCCATATCTTCAATTCAAACACTATGGCGGCTAGCTCTAAATCATGGATAGGGTAATTGGATTCATAGGGCTTCAACTACCTCGACGCATACGCAATAACCTTTCCGTTCTGCATCAATACACACCCTAAACCATTCTTAGAGGAATCACTATATACATCATACGTACCACTCTCATCTGGCAAGGTTAACACCGGCGCGATTGTCAATCGCGTCTTCAAGGCTTGGAACGCCTCCTCACACTGGTCATTTCACTCAAACTTTGCTTCCTTCTTCATCAAGGTTGTCATTGGCTTGGCTATTCTGGAGAAGTCTTGCACAAAGCGTTTATAGTAACCAGCTAATCCCAGGAAACTTCGAATGTCAGTCTCACTCTTGGGTGTAGGCCATTCACTAACAGCTTTTATCTTAGCAGGGTCTACGGCCACTCCTTCTTTAGACACAAAATGTCCCAAAAATGCAACCCTTTCCAACCAAAATTCACACTTCGAGAACTTGGCATACAACTGGTTATCTCTAAGCATACTCAACACAGATCTCAAGTGTTCAGCGTGATCCTCTTTACTCTTCGAATACACTAGGATGTCATCTATGAAAAACCACTACAAACTTGTCCAAATAGGCACGGAACACACGGTTCATTAAGTCCATAAATATTGCAGGTGCATTGGTTAACCCAAAAGGCATAACGGTGAACTCATAATGTCCGTATCTAGTCCTGAATGCGGTCTTTGGTATATCGTGGTCAGCGATTTTCAATTGATGATAACCTTAGCGCAAATTGATCTTTGAAAAGATTCCTGCTCCTTTCAGTTGGTCAAATAGGTCATCTATCCTAGGTAAAGGATACTTATTTTTTATCGTGACTTTATTGAGCTCTCCATAGTCTATACTGTTAGGTTATGATACATATGACAATTCATAAATCATGCGGAAAAACCATAAAGCCAGGAAAGCATATTATTTACACATAATCATTTAGCATAGTTTAGATGCATACTCTTTGTTGCGTGCCTTCCCTAGCTGCGCCCGAACTGAACAAGAACAAGTCTTTAGGACTCCAAGTGTCGTCCCTCCGTAGATAGTCCACAGCACGTCCGGATCCGCCTTAAGCTTGACCAACTAGGATCGCCCTTAAGGTACTTAGAATTTTCGGCACATATAGGCAATTGTATGACTGAATTTTTGCTCTCAAAAATCACTTTGAATACTTGAATACTCGATATAAATTGTGAGCATTGATCACCTATTTATAGGGCATGGGTATCGGATATTAGAATCCTACTAGGAAACGATTTAGTGAATCTGAATTAATCTAAAATTCAATCACTTAATTTATCTAGTAGACTTAGGGAATCAATCTTATACGAATCCTAACCGATCAAGGTTTCGTACGCAAGCACAAACACTCACGCAGGCGCAGCAGCCCACGAGGGGCGCCGTGCACGCGCGCGCGCTGAGCCCAGGCCCAGCAAGTGCTCGCAGCCCACGAGGGGCGCGCGCCTGCTGGCCTTGCTCTCGCGTTTGGGCTTTGCTTGCTTTGGTCGCGCGCGGGCTTTGCTAGGCGTTGGGCCTCGCTTCGTGCTAGGCCTTGCGTCTAGCAAGCTCGTCCGATGTTTATTCGTACGATACGCTTTCGATTAAATTCCCGGTTCCGGAATTCATTTCCGATACGAACAATATTTAATATTTCCGATTCCGGAATCAATTTCCGTTTCGAACAAATATTTAATATTTCCGTTTCCGGAATATTTCCGATTCCGGCAATATTTCCATTTCCGATAATATTTTCCGATATGTACCATGTTTCCGTTTCCGGCAACATCTACGACTTGGATCATATTTATATTTCCGATACGATCCATATTTCCGTTTCCGGTAATATCATCGTTTCCGGAGTATTCATTTCTTGCCTGTGACGATCTCAGCTCCCACTGAAACCAAGATCCGTCGATTCCGAATATCCATAGATGGAGTATTTAATGCCATTAAATACTTGATCCGTTTACGTACTATTTGTGTGACCCTACGGGTTCAGTCAAGAGTAAGCTGTGGATTAATATCATTAATTCCACTTGAACTGAAGCGGCCTCTAGCTAGGCATTCAGCTCACTTGATCTCACTGAATTATTAACTTGTTAATTAATACTGAACCGCATTTATTAGACTTAACATAGAATGCATACTTGGACCAAGGGCATTATTTCCTTCAGTCTCCCACTTGTCCTTAGGGACAAGTGTGCATTTCCTAATTCCTTTGTCGCTCGATGCTTGCTCTTGAACATAAGGTAAGAGTTGTCATCCTTATTATGTCCAGAGGTGTTCCTCGGTTTCAGAGTTCAACTGATCAAATAAACAGATAATCATAGCCTATGATTCATCCGAGCACGGCCATGCATTTAACAGTTTCTAGCTCTCCGAGTGGCCTTGTACAACTTTTAAGCATCTCATCCCGATTTATGGGAGGACAATCCCAATCTTGCGATCTTGAGATTAGACTTCGTTTGATAGGTGATTACCTGAGCGTTGCCTTTATAGCCTCCTTTTACGGTGCGACGGTTGGTCAACGTCAAAGTAACCAGTTCTCAAACAAGTAATCTCAAATCACTCAGGTATTGAGGATTTAGTGTCTAATAATTTTAATGAAATTTACTTATGACAGATTTTCATCTCTTACAGTAAAGTTTCATAGGTCTTGTCCGATACTAGTCTTCCCAAAGTAAGTATCTATGCAAATGATTATGACATTGCCATGTCCACATAGTTCAAGAAGCAGAACTACTAGTTATCTTGCATTCTAATCGTCTAACGTTTTCTATGCGTCCAATTTTATAGAAAACTCCGACCAGGGACCATTTTCAACTTTTGACATTCAAGTTCACTTGATAGACATTTCTTAGTCACAGGACTGGTCCTGACAGTCTATCTTGAATATATCGTCAAATTGAAGGGACTCATCATTTAATACTAAACCAAGATTAAATGGAATATGAAAAATACATTTCATATATGATAAATGTTCAACCCTAATGTTTTACAACCATGGGCCTCAAACCCATCTTTAAAACAGTTCATGGAATTCAAAGCTATGCTTGATTTCCAGTGCCACAATGTGAGTGTTGTTTCTCACTTGTTGCATAGGTTTAGTTATCATGCTTTGCCAATCTTAACATCCTTTTCATCGAATGTTTTTCGAGATATGATGATAAGATCTTTTGAGTTTGTTTATTATGTGATCTAGTCTTTCTTGCTACATTAGTGGTTCTACGCATTTTGCAATGAAGAACCATTAAGTCAACAGACATGTGATCTTCCCAAGTTCAATGAAGAACTCATATAAACAACTCTATTTTATTGCTTCTTAGGCAATAATTACTTTTACTTCAACTGTATAGGTTGCTAGTGATGCTTTGTTTGGATCTACTTATCCAAGCAGTTCACAGATATGTGGAAGACTCTCCAACTATATCTTAGAACATAGAAATTATTATTTTAATTTCCCACGCAACAACTCATGGTCTTTAATCCATGTTGCCATTTCAAAACACGATGCTCTATAACTCGTCCTTATCAATGGTTAACTCCAAAGGGTCTTGCTTGATCCTTTGCCAGTGTTTATGCGCGTAGCATCAATATTTAGCATATCTTTATTTCCTTGAATCAAGAACTATTCCTATGTACCTTTTCAAGTACCATAAGTATTCTTGATCTCAATCTAGTTGATCTTCACTTAGATCAATAGAGATTGGTATATGTTCGTCATGCCTAAAGTCATACGATACGTTTTTGGCGATCCTCATATTATATCATACATGATAAATTCTTTTGCAGAATAATTCCCAATTTAATTCTATTCATGTAACTTTAGCTTATCTAGTTTCAGTAGATACTAAATTCAGCTAAATTCTTTGACATATAATATAGGTTAAGAATCTCATTTAGACTCTTTGATGTTTAACTTAGTAAATGCTTATACATAGTTCAAACATCCTTTACTTAGATTTATTCACATGGGTCGAATATCTCCAATGGAGACTTTCGTGTTTGATTTAGTAAATGCCATTACTTAATCCAAAACAATATCATAAGATCTTTGTAAATAGATCTTAATACCCAGTATGTACTAAGTTTCGCCATGGTCCATCATTGATGAATAATCTCAAATCTAAGTCATTAGCATTTGAATGTTATTTTACAATAGAGAGATATGTGTGTGATACACATAGGACCAATTAAGTTTTTATGTACTCCCACTAAACTTCTTATATATCTATAAGAATCATGTATATTTTATGAAACTAAAATACTTATTAGCTTCATTAAAATATAATTCCAATTCCCAATTGCTTGCTTAGATTTTATAAGCTAGCTTTCTCTTTCAAGCATTTATTTGTATCCACAAATCCTATGACATACCATGTACATAGTTTATTCCAACATTTGATTGAGGAATACGTTTTGTCATCCAATTGCTATATGTACCAATATGCAATCATTGCTTGAATTATAGACTTTAGCATTACGATTATGCATGAGGTTTCAACACAATTCACACCATGAATTTGCTTGTAACCTTTAGCAACTAATCTCGCTTTGTGTGTGAACACAATTTCATGTTTGATGGTTTTTATCCTTAAAACAAACTTGCAACCAATAGGTGTGAACCTATTCTTGCAAATCAACAAAATTTCAATTTTGTCATCAAAACATTGAGTATGTTTTATGGCCTCTAACCATTTAAAACATTTGAGTCTATATATGGCCTCTAACCATTTTAGGGAATCTAGGTTTCGTCATAGCTTTCTTACAAGTCACAAACTCATTAATCTACATGATAATAGTTTGACTCCAAGTTGTAGGTTTCTTCACTATCTAATAGAAGAATCTCATAGTTTCATTGACCAGAACTCTATGTTTCTTTACTATCTAATAGAAGAATCTCATAGTTCCAGTGATTTGAACTCTATGCCTACTTGGGTATAGAACATCAAACAATAGAATATCAACAGGCATTTTGAGAGTCCTTTGAATATTCTATTCTCTTTGAAGCACTTGTAAAGTCTTCTAAGAGATGTCTATTCTTTAAAGCTACTTCTAAAGTCCTTAAAGAATAAGTTCGGTTTTTCTGAAGCACTTCGAAAAGCCTCTGGAATGTCTGTTTATGTTTGTTGTTCGCCTCGAAGACTTTCGAGGTCTATTTTCTCCCACTTGTCATTTTGGAAACGAATCTCCAAAAGGACATTGTTTCGAGCAAACAGACATTATGTTCTCAAAAATTCGTGGTAGAAACAATACCCTTGTGTCTCATTTGAATAAATCACAATGAAACATATATCTAGACTTGGGCCTTAGTTTGTTGAATAACAAACACTAAGCTCCCACTGAGTTTAGCAACTCTTTAGATATATATAATTGAAAAGATATCCTGAAATTACTTTTCAATAGCTTTGACGAATTTGGTTTAGTTTGGTGGTAGTTGAGCATTTTGTTTTAGAAATTATAGGAAAAGTCTTTATGATTCATCATTGATCGAATCAAGTACTAATTGACTTCGATTATTCCAACTAAGATATGCCATATCTTATGGACCTAGATTGTGAAATTACAACACACAATCATTGATGATCATATTTGGTCTCAAGTAATCATCAACATGATCTAACCTAGATCTTTATGATTTCTTGCCAAGTGGATTTTATACTTCTGAATCTTTGAACTAGCCAAACAGATTCAACTTATATCACATTTGAGTAAATAAACCTATATTCACTCAAATCCATGTGAAATAATAAAGTCATAAAATCTTTCTTTAGCTTTGAACTCTATTGTCTAGGCGTTCTAACAATAGTTCATATCTTTTGTTACTTTCAACAAGTAAGACTAGTCGTCTTAAATTGATCTAGAAATCAATGAACTTTCAAAAGTCCATCAAAATAGAGCTTTTGAATGTTAATTTGTTGATATGGTCTAAGCCACAATGCCAAATATTAGTGGAACTCAAATCCAGAGATTGATTTTAACCTAGTAAAGTTCTTATTGTTAAAAAGTTGTTTGTTTTAATCAAGCATATTGACTCAACCCGTAATTGACCATTTCATTCAAATAAACAAACAAACATTGTTTTTGGTTTTTCTTGAATGTGAGTCTTCCTGTGTTTGAAAACAGAAATTTAGATATGCTGATTATGGAACAAAATAGCCATTAAGTTCCAGCCTTTAAAAGGACTTAAAACAAACTAGATGACCCTACAACTAATGTAGCATTGCCATGCTTCATTTCCCACTTGTAGGCCATTAGTGTATCCTAGCTTCCATTGTTTGAGTTATTACCGAAGTAAGAACCTCAAGCGGTATATGATACCAAGAAAGTTTGATTGCTAGGTCACTTCTCTTTAAACATAAACTTATAGGTAGAAACGGAATCGTAAATTCCTTTCATTTGTTCCTTGTTTTCCTATTTCTTGTACCCTTTCTTATAGTCTTAAGAATTGAATTCTTTAGTGTTGACTTTTATACTTTGTTTAGACATGTCCAATGTCACTCCAACAAGGTTCTTACCATTTAATTTATGTTGAATATTTCGTTTCAACTAGATGATCTTTCCAGAAGCTTGTAAACTTCTCTAAGCATCAATCTATTCGAATGTCTAGGGACTAGACTCATTCGAGAAATAAATGGACAAAGATATTAGGTTGTTAACCATTGGTAAGGCTGAGCGTTTAAACTCAATGCTTTATGATCTCAAAACTACATTGTATTTTGAATTCACAAGCACCAATTGGTTTGCCATTCGATTTTGATATTCGAAAACAACCATAAAAATTGATATAAGAAACGTACATTTTAAATTGCTCATTTTCTCTCATTTCCGTGAATCGTTCTTGAATTCACTACCAATCGAGGACTTTTACTGTTACCTTTTTAAAAGGATTTATTGCAGTGCAAGATATTTAATTATAAACAATAATTAAAACATACATTGAAGCATGCAAAGTCTAAACATTTATCATGAATAATAACTTGAAAATGAAAGCAATCATGCAATTTAAACAAGTCATTAGCATTTTATTCGAATTATGTGTTCCGGCAGGTGTGAATAAAATGATTCCAAGACCCTAAAATCATTGAAGAACTAAGCACAGTTTGTCGACTTAATCCTAAAACATCTTAGGTAAGCAAAAGCCTTTTGCTAATAGTCTAGAAACTATTCTTGGTTGATAGGTACGTCTAAGAACTTATTAGGTAAACCTATCGATTTTGCCACGACATAAAAGGACTCCTTACTTATATCGTTGAGTTTCACCAAAACTAACATGTACTCACAATTATTTGTGTACCTTGCCCCTTTAGGACCAATAAGTAACACCTCGCTGAGCGAAAACTATTACTAGATTGATGTAAAGGATATCCAAGCAAGTGTATATTTTGGCATGGCACCTTTTAACTCAATTTTTAAGTTTGGAACTTAAGGCTCTTACTATGTTGGTTAGATTTTAAGTGAACTAAAATCCTTAATCATGCAACATAATCAAGCTTTTGATCTCATGCATTTGAAGACATATTTAAAAGCAATAAATAACTTAAAACATGCATAAGATAAATGTTATCTAGTATGGCCCGACTTCATCTTGAAGCTTTAACTTCAAAGTCCGTCTTGAAAATCTCCGTGGGAGGCACCATTTTCTTCAAATAGGATAAGCTATAATTAAAACTAATTACAACTATTTGATGGTACGCAGACCATATTTGAATTGAAAAACAACTTTGGTACTTTAGACCAATTACATTCAAATTAATGGTACGCAGACCATATTTTCTATCCTATTTGGGCCATACTAGTCACTTCATAACCTGCAAAACAGTACATATACAATATATACCATTCACCCATTCATTATCATGAATGGCCCACATAGCTGGTTAGTAAAACACATTATGCATCACATAAACATTTGCAGCAATTAATCAAGGGCACCAATAATCTACAAATTATTCAGTCCTTATTAATTCTAATCAAGTTGTTTTAACCTTAAGGATTTGTAGACCTAATCAAGAGTTTATGACTAAAAAGGGCTCCCACTTAAACCAATAAATTCATATGCTTTACTAATTTTAAACATAAAAATGTATTTCTAGTCTAACCGGAAACATACAAATTTAATTAAAATTTAAAGCTCATATAAATTTATAATTGAATCCAAAAGTTTAATTTAATTTCAGTCGTATTTAAATTAATTCATGATTTTAATTTTAGTAAAATAATTAGAATAAATAAAATTTATTATAATTACAATATTCAAAATTAAAATCCAAGAAAATAATTTAAATTATTAATTTTAAAATTAATTAAAATTACGTAAAATTACGTAAAATGAAAATTTCAAATTAAAATTTCAAAACGATCTAATCGCAACGCAACAATCCCATGCAACGCACGCCCATGGGCCACACGCACACAGCCATTGCTGGCCATGTGCGCGCAGCCCATGCGCTGCGTCGCATCGCTGCTGCTCACCATCGCAAGGCATCACGCGAGCTGGTGCTCGCTGCGTGCGCCAGCGCTCGACGCAACAAGCATGCTGCCGCAGCCCATCGCTGGGCGCAGCGCTCGTCGCACGTCGCAACAAGCACGCTGCTTACCATCGCTGGGCGCAGCGCTTGTCGCACGTCGCAACAAGCACGCTGCAAGCCATCGCTGGGCGCAGCGCTTGTCGCACGCACAATAGCGCTCGCTGCGCGCGAGCGATCGATGTTGGGCGTAGCACTCGTGGCACACGAGCTTGCGCTCGCTGCGCGCGAGGCTCCGCACGCTTGGGCGAGGCAGTGCGTGCTGTGGCGCAACTCGCTTGCTGCCCACACGCGACTGCTCGTGCCTTGCTCTCGCCCTCGCCCATTCGCCCATTGCACACAGCCCACGACACAAGGCAGGGCTGCTGCCTTGTGCTCGTGCACCATGGCCTTGCTCATTGCATTCGTACCGCATGGGCGACGAGCTCCCTTGCTCGTCGTCACATGCCCGCACTATACAACACCCCTTAAGGGTAACACGTAGCGTCCATTGTTTTGTGCGTGCAAGTTATATGAGCGAATCGTATAAAAATTTAAAATTTATATTCAAAATTAATGACAAATTAATAAATAATATTAATTTCATAATTTTAGGGCGAAAAATCGAAAATTTATTATTCAATTGATTTCCGATTAACATGGATTCAAGTCTAGGTCATAAAAATTTAAAATTTAACATAAATTTACAATTTTTATGGTGGTTTTTAATCATAGGTATCTAATTAAATTATCACTAATTATGAAAATCAAATTAATTCTAAATTATTCCAATTTTCAACAAATTATTTATAATTACAAATTAGATTGCATAATTAACAAGGCTAGGCATTCAAACTTGTTAAACATATATACAGTAGGTCAATCAAAAATTCAAGATTTATCAACAAGAATCGCAAATATTTAATTTAACATCTTAAATTTACGAAATTTTGCATTCGAAAAACTAAAACCTCCGAAAAGTCATAGTTAGGCTTCGAATTTGAGAATTCTGGGTTCGGCGGAAAACTACTATTTTTGTCAAAATTTTAGAATGCCTTTTACATGCGGAATTGACACAAAAATCACTCGATTTGGATGAGTAACGAAGAAACTGCCGAAAAACTGCGTACGTATAATTAAATAAATGCAATTTGCAATTAATTAACAATTACGAAAATTAATCACCCCTTTTAATTCTTGCAAATTTGTAATATTTAACCATGTTCATGCAATTTAGATTATGAAAATAATAAGAGGCTCGTGATACCACTGTTAGGTTATGATACATATGACAATTCATAAATCATGCGGAAAAACCATAAAGCCAGGAAAGCATATTATTTACACATAATCATTTAGCATAGTTTAGATGCATACTCTTTGTTGCGTGCCTTCCCTAGCTGCGCCCGAACCGAACAAGTCTTTAGGACTTCAAGTGTCGTCCCTCCGTAGATAGTCCACAGTACGTCCGGATCCGCCTTAAGCTTGACCAACTAGGATCGCCCTTAAGGTACTTAGAATTTTCGGCACATATAGGCAATTGTATGACTGAATTTTTGCTCTCAAAAATCACTTTGAATACTTGAATACTCGATATAAATTGTGAGCATTGATCACCTATTTATAGGGCATGGGTATCGGATATTAGAATCCTACTAGGAAAGGATTTAGTGAATCTGAATTAATTTAAAATTCAATCACTTAATTTATCTAGTAGACTTAGGGAATCAATCTTATACGAATCCTAACCGATCAAGGTTTCGTACGCAAGCACAAACACTCACGCAGGCGCAGCAGCCCACGAGGGGCACCGTGCGCGCGCGCGCGCTGAGCCCAGGCCCAGCAAGTGCTCGCAGCCCACGAGGGGCGCGCGCCTGCTGGCCTTGCTCTCGCGTTTGGGCTTTGCTTGCTTTGGTCGCGCGCGGGCTTTGCTAGGCATTGGGCCTAGCTTCGTGCTAGGCCTTGCGTCTAGCAAGCTCGTCCGATGTTTATTCGTACGATACGCTTCCGATTAAATTCCCGGTTCCGAAATTCATTTCCGATACGAACAATATTTAATATTTCCGATTCCGGAATCAATTTCCGTTTCGAACAAATATTTAATATTTCCGTTTCCGGAATATTTCCGATTCCGGCAATATTTCCATTTCCGATAATATTTTCCGATACGCACCATGTTTCCGTTTCCGGCAACATCTACGACTTGGATAATATTTATATTTCCGATACGATCCATATTTCCGTTTCCGGTAATATCATCGTTTCCGGAGTATTCATTTCTTGCCTGTTACGATCTTAGCTCCCACTGAAACCAAGATCCGTCGATTCCGAATATCCATAGATGGAGTATTTAATGCCATTAAGTACTTGATCCATTTACGTACTATTTGTGTGACCCTACGGGTTCAGTCAAGAGTAAGCTGTGGATTAATATCATTAATTCCACTTGAACTGAAGCGGCCTCTAGCTAGGCATTCAGCTCACTTGATCTCACTGAATTATTAACTTGTTAATTAATACTGAACCGCATTTATTAGACTTAACATAGAATGCATACTTGGACCAAGGGCATTATTTCTTTCATATACAGAGCCTCATACTTCCGTCCTTCTTTTTCACAAACAAGATTGGTGCTCCCCAAGGCGATGCACTTGGCCTAATGTAACCTTTCTCTAATAAATCCTCCAATTGGCCTTTCAACTCATTCATTTCTGCTGGAGCCATTCAATATGGTGCTTTCGAGGTAGGCGTGGTTCCAGGCACTAAGTCTATGGTAAAGTCAATAGGTCAATTGGGAGGCATCCCCGGGATCTCTTCCGGAAACACATCGAGGAATTCATTCACTACCGCAATGTCCTCAGGTTGATCTTTGGTCACATTCTCTAGGTTCCTCATATTGCATAAGAAGACTGGGTTCCCTTTACTGACTAGCTTCACGATTTCCATTGCCGTGATAATCCCTATGTTCTTAGGTTTACCAAAACTACGATACGACACTACTTTGCCTAAGCTAGACCTCAAGTGAACCTTCTGCTTCTCACAATCTATCTTGGCTTTGAACATGTCCAACCAATCCATCCCTAGAATCACATCTAGCTCTCCTAATTCAAACTCGATTAGGTTAGATAAGAATACGGTCTTGGCTATGGTCAAAGGCACATCTCTATGGATTTTGGTACACTTCACTATTCTACCAGTAGGTATGACTATAGGTACTTCAATTATTTCAGGCTCTTTCAAACCTAATTTTCCCAAAACGTCTACTGAGATAAAAGAGTATGTTGCACCAGAATCAAATAGTACTTTAACTAAAACGAAGTTAATAGAAAAAGTACCAGCTATGACGTCAGAGGAAGTTTCTGCTTCTTGCCTAGATATCACATTCAGTTTCCCTTGGGCAACTCCTTTGTTATAGCCACCTCAATTGGTGTTTCCATTGTTGTTTCGTTTCCCATTCTGCTGTTGGTTCCCTCCAGGCTTTCCATGGTTCTGGTGATTGCCATTGCTATTTTTATGGTTACCACCTTGGTAACTCCTTGGGTTTCCACCTCCATTTCCTCCATTTTGGTTCTGATTATTCCGATCATTGTTTTGGTGGTTACCTTGGTTAGGCTTTCCATTCTTAGAATAGCATTCGTACTCCCTATGGACTAACTTTTGACAGAATCTACAGGTCACTAGGTTTCCGTCACAATCCTTTCCAGGGTGATTCATGTTACAACGCCTACAGTCGTAGGTCCTTACTCCATTCCTTCCAGATTGGTTTCCACCACTTTGGTTGTTGCGATTTCCACCATTGTTAGCTCTAAACTGGAAATTCCCATTCCCTTTGTGCTTCTTAAAATTCCCTTGATTATGTTGGTTACTCCCCTGATTCGAGTTCCCAACATCCTTTCTTTTCTCAGCAGTTCCATTCTTCCTTTGTTGTAACGCATACATGTGAGCAGCTTTTCCGTACAGGGTGTCTAATGAGGTAAAGGTCTCTCCAGACAACAACAACTGTAAGTCCATGGTCAATCCATTCTCAAACCTTTGAGCTCTAAGCTCTTCCGTTGCCACCACTTCAGGTGCAAACCTAGACAGCTATATAAACTTAGAATATTACTCCATTACAGATAAACCATCCATTTTGAGTTCGATGAACTCCTGCGCCTTTTGCTTCTTCATGTAAGGTGGGTAAAACTTGTTCCTCAATGCGGTTTTAAACGCTTCCCACCCAAAGTTAGGTGTGGCTCTAAGGGTATTCTCGCATCGTTGCCACCATAAATCAGCTTCACCTCTAAGGTAATACACATCACTGTTTACCCTAAGGTTTTCGGGGAAATTCACAGCTATGATAAGCTTATCAAATTCTCTCAACCAGTTTTCAAGTAAACTTGGTTTAATCTCTCCGCTATACAGTGGAGGCTTGCTTTGAGCTATTTTCTTAAACATTTCCCCAGCCGGATCATGCACTGGGTTGGCTCTAGTTTGAGCTAGGTCTCGAACTACCTCAGCTAGTTGTCTAACCACTTCAGAAATCTCTTGGTTAGCCACATCCCTTCTCCTGAATAGAATAAAAGACTAACTTTAATACTGGTTGGACCTGACATTACTAAGGCACTAGTTCGACAACGAACCCACTCACAACAAGAACACAAATGACACGCTTCCTAGGGGAAGTTGGCGCCAACTTTGGGCCTTCTCTCCCACCTATTCGATGCATGTAATTTTAGATGGTTGCTAATTGGAACACCTTGCACATAAAATTTCATTGAAGAAATAACAATTAATCCCTTTGCGATACCCACGAAACTTAGAATCGAAAATTGAACTTAAGAGATAACGAAAAGGAAATTCGATGCTTTTATTAATACTTAAGAGATAACAATTAATGCTTTTATTAAACGAAAAGGCATATCCTTGGTTGAAGCAAACTAGTAGCAAGCAAACACAATCTTCTTAACATACATATGAGGAGTCTCGTTATCCAGCTTCTCTAGGTATCCTAGACTTGAGAAATTAGAAGGTAGCATCTTAAATCCTGAAAATTCACAACTAAAAAGTCTTACTAACGCGTTCCCAAAGAAATTCCAACCCAAAAAGGATACAATAAATAGTTTGTGGAGCCGTACAATTTCAATGCACAAGTATATGCTCAACATGAATTATGATGCAAATAATCACACAAGGCAAGATAAAACATGGTCAAAACACATACATGGCAATTATTAAATCACATAATCACATAAAACGCATACTTAAACTAATATGCCCTTCTTAATCTACCCATTCCTCACTTGAAAGTAATATTAATTTTCGAAATTAATTAAGAAATAACTCCTAACTTAGTTGAAATTATTAAAATTAAAATCGAAAATTAATAAGAATTATCAATTAAATAAATAAATTAATTTCGGATATTAAATAAATAAAAAGAAAACCCGAACTTTTTTTTTTTTTAATTCGAAAAATTCGAATAAATAAATAAGATAAATTCGGATGTTAAAAGGAAAATCCAAAAAAAAATGTTTCGAGTTTCATTCGAAAATTTCGAATAAATGAAATAAATTTCGGAAAAAGTAAGTAAATTAAATAATAATCTAAACTTTTCAACTTATTTCAAACGACCCAAAATAATTGATATTTGACCTTTAAAATATTGAGTACACAAAAGAATACGTTTTGACTTTAGGAAAATAATATTTAAAAATCCTAAAGTTCCGCAAATACCACTTTGTAGGATAAATTACTACAAAGAAGCATTAGTCTCCGATTACCACTTTGTACTATTGCTTACTACAAAGAAGGAATGAAACTAAGCTCTAGTATACCACTTTGTAACACCCTAATAATTCCTTGCTTTTATAAAACCATTTTCCAACTTAAAATAAAGGAATTACTAAAGTACTACCGCCACCGTGATAACGGTTAAGGCTAGTACTAGAATTACGCAACGGAATTTAATGTCAACTAACTTTTAAAACAACATAAATAATAATTATCGAGGCCTCCTACAAGTTGGAACCATAACGGCCCAAAAACCAAAGTATTTAAAGTTCAACAAAACCCAAAACATGCATATAGTATAATTCAAAATAGTTTTAAAGTACGAAAGAATGCAACTCTCTCAATCATCCCAAGCCACATGATTTCGATCGTACTTCGATCTACCAACCTGCTATATTATTTTACTCCCCAACAATGCAAGTGCAAATGATGGATCATCATAGGGTCATTAAGGCAAAGGCCATGACCAAAAGACACAAAGCACGTAATCAGCAAAAGCTGAGTACTTACAAGGCTAGAGTGAAATAAAACTATAAACATGCATCACTCGCTAAGTACTAATTAACATGCAAAAGCCATTTAGTAATCAACAAGTAAATCATGAATACAAGACTCGACTCTTGACTCACAATTTAATTAGAATAAGCTTCGAACGGGCCAAAAACATATTCCATAAAGGAAGGGTGTTGGGAGCCCACCAAACACCATAATAAATAATAAATATCAAACCATACCGAGTGTCGGGCCATACCAACGGAATTCCAGCGCATAAATTAAATGAAACAACGTCTTGTATCATTAGTAGGAGATTTAATCTTTCCGGCAAGTCTCCCCCCATTGTTCATACTCAAGGTATATACGTTCCAAGAGTTTTGAAGCTTGTTCTGGTTGCACTTTACGTTTATTAATATTTTATTAATGGTGAACTCGAGACTCGAACACTCATACATACATACAATTAATAAACGACAACCAAAACAATCTCATTTTAATCCTTTAGGACTTGTGATCAATAAACCAAGACGTAGTGAAATTACTACCAAGTTCCTTCTCACAAAAGGTGAGATTCCACATCATGCCTATTAACATGGGGGTTGTGCCCTTGCACGACAAATCCTAATTCACTTCATATAAAATATTCCCAACTGAACCCTACATGTGCGGTGGCTTACGTGAGCTAACCCTTCACATGTGGTAAAATAAATAGTACAACGAGGTACGAATAATTGGCTCAAAAGTATGCTAGACATCCCGTACTATATCATTACAATAAATAATTCATCCCTTGCATGTGAAACAAACCATACATGCATAAATATTGAACAACATGTTTGACAATGAAATACATACTCACGATAGTCCCAACATGCTTGTTCAACCAATAAATCAATAATTCCAATATAATAATTCACATGATCGTTCACCAAAACAAATATGAACCCACCAAGTTCACATAATATAATTCACATCAATAACAATCATGTAATGTCCCTTGACAATTAATGTGGTCGCCCTAGACTTGTACTTACCTTGAATACCTAAGCGTAGGGGCCACTTTGCAAAACGATCACTTACTTAGAAATCACCTCCTATCATAAAAATAATGAAACTTTAATTATTTCCATGTTCATTAAATTTCCAGCAACTTTATAAAATATAAAACCTTGTTAATAATTAGAATTCAATCGTTCTTTAATAAAATAATCGTCTCAATTTGCAAAACTAATCCCTAGTATGAAAACATACTTTTTCCATCCTTAAAATCAATAAGGGGTTCATTAATGAGTTGAGTCTTATTTATAGGCTCTCATATTCCTAGTGGGCTAGGCTTGGAAATTTGACATTGGGCTTAGCATTTAAATGATTGGGCTAGCCTTAGGCTTAGAATCAAATTCTTTTGATTGGGCTTGATTAATAAAACGAGTTGGAATTTTCATTTAAAACCCAAACCTTTAAAATTACTTGCGACCCATTAAATTTCCTGACTCGAAAATTAAATTCGTTTCGTAATTAATTAAAATAATAAATATTCTAATTAATTAAAATACATTTAAATAATATTTAAATGCGAAATAAATTCTAAAAATCATAAAATGTTTTATAAATATAATAAAATATATTTATAATTATTATAAAAATACGAGGTATTACATTAATGCTATGGCTGTTAAGATTTTTCATTGCGGCATTAGACCTCATGAACACACTAGAGTCATGGGATGCAAGAGCGCGAAGCAAATCTGGGATCTCCTTCAAGTAACACATGAAGGAACAAATGAGGTCAAACGTTCTAAAATTGATTTACTGATGTCTAAATATGAACGTTTTTGAAATGCATCCACAAGAAACAATTCAGGAGATGTTTACTGGTTTCACTAACATTACTAATGAACTTGTTTCCCTTGGAAGAATTATTCTCTCTGATGAACAGGTTAGGAAAATTCTAAGGAGCATGCCTCAAGATGATCGATGGAGAACCAAGGTCACTACATTGTTTGAAACCAAGGATTTCACCAAATTCAACATTGAGCAACTGACAGGATCCTAAATGACACATGAACTACAGCTAGGAGCAGCTGTTCTTGGGAATCCCAAGAACCAAGGTCTTGCTCTTAAGGCTGAGGAACTGGAGGATTCAGAACCAGATGAAGAAGAGGCTTCCACTTTGGTCAGAAGGATGAAAAGATTATACAGAACCTCAGACTTGGAAATCAAAAAGCAAGGAACTCCGGAAGAAGAACAATTGGTTCCAAATCCGTCCATGGATGCTTCAAGTGCGGTGATCCTGACCATCAAATCCGAGAGTGCCCTAAGTGGGAAAATGAAACAGGAAAAGGAAAGGATCAAGTCAAAGAAAGATTCAACAAACCCACCTTTTCCAAACACAAAAAGGCAATGATTGCAGCATGGGGAGACGTTACAGACTCGGAGGACGATGATGACCAACCAGAAAAAGAAATTGCCAACCTATGCCTCATGGCAAAGATTGATGGAACAGTGCAAGATCAGTCAAACGAGGTAAGTTCCACAATATCTCAATCTTTGTCTAATAATAGGTTAATTGAATCACTCATTGAAACTCTTGTTATTTTTAAAAGGCTTAGTGCAGTAAAGGAACAAAGTAATAAGGCATTGGATCTCAGTAAAGATCACATGACCTACCTAAAATGATGTTAGATATGAGGTACAAGGTAGGTTCTTGGAATTGCCTGACAGGAACAACTCTCTTAAAGACTCTTTTAGAAGAGTTAAAAATGTACATACTATTCTTGATGAAACTAATAATATTGATGAAGTTCAGGAACAAGAGGATTTCGAACTTGGTTTGATTCACTTTACAGATGAAAATAAAAGGATAGATGAACCCCAGTAATTCAAGAAATCAAAGCGAATCAGGGAGTACCTATGCAAGAGGAACAAGCAGAAAATCAAGGTGTTCCTATGCAAGGAACAAGCAGAAAATCAAGGTATTCCTGTGCAAGAGGAACAAGCAGAAAATCAAGGTGTTCCTATGCAAGAGGAACAAGTAGAAAATAATCTGGAAGTTCATGTTCAAGAGGAACAAGCTAATCAGGAGGTTCCTATCCGAGAGAAACAAGCAGAAAATACGTACTGGAGTCTCCGTTCAAGAGGAACAAGGAACTCCAGGATCAAGAGGATCAAGAGGAACTCAAGGAGTTCAAAGAACAGAAGCAACTGAAGAAACTTTGGATGTTCCCATGGCTCAAATTCAACCTAAACCATGGAAACTTCAGAGTTCCCATCAAATGGAACTGATCGTCAGCAACATTGTAAGGAGAATTCAAACAAGGTCTCAACTCAGGAACTTCTGTACTTTCCAGTCATTCCTCTCCATAATCAAGCCAAAAAACCAGAAAGGGATAGGACTCAAATGGATATTCAGGAACAAGCTTGATGAACATGGAACAATACTCAGGAACAAAGCAAGGTTAGTTGTTAAATGCCAAAATCAACAGGAAGGTACTAATTTCAAAGAAACTTTTGCTTATGTTGATAGATTAAAAACTATAAGAACCTTATCTATCTTTGCAGCCTTCACGGAAATTAAGTTGTACCAAATGGACGTAAAAAAAAGCTTCCCTAAATGAATATTTAGAAGAAGACGTCTATGTGGAACAACCTCCCGATTCTAAAAATCCTGAATTTCCAAACCACATCTATAAGCTTGGCAAAGCTCACTATGGGTTAAAGCAAGCTACTAGATCGTGGTACGAAATATTGTCTAAATTCCTTCTGAAAAATACTTTTAAACGAAAAACTTTATTTTTAAAATCAAAACGAACTGACTCACTAGTTGTACAAATTTACGTTGATAATATACTATTTGGTGCAACTAGTGAAAGTATGTGCAAGGATCTTACAAAGTAAACAAGTAGAGAGAAGCACGAGAAAATGAGACTGGAACTGGGAATGATCAAGCTAAGTTAAGGAAGCAGGAAGATCCTCTCAAGGTATAACTTTAATATTAAATGCATGGACTTTGATATATATATCATAATTTTATGTGCGAAAGCATAGCTGAAGTTTACCATCGTTAAGGATCAACCTACAAAATAAAAGTGCATAATATATAATTACATAAACTACCAATAATACGAGATGCAAAATTAAGTTGTTACAAACAGGTTATTTACAATATTTTATTTTATTTTCCAAGATCCTCTCACATCTTTTTTTTCCTTTTATCATTTATTTTCTTTTACGTCTTTTATTTATTTTTCCACATATATATACATCCATCCTAATTCCCATAAAACTCCTCATTATTTGTTTAATCCTTAAATTTTTCTTGTTTCTAACAATTAAGAAACTAATGGAACAACCTATCACAATGAAACTCACCTACCCAAGCCCCTAAAAAGAATATACACAGTCAAACCTCTCCTCCCCTCCACCTTGTTCCCCTCTCACACTCTATTCCCCACCTCTTCATCTCCCTTCATCAACCATGGTGAGAACAAGTATAAACACATATCAGAAAACTAAAATAAAGAAGAAATTCCCTTCCCCTATTCCCATGGACACATGCCCAATTCATACTCCAAACCCACTCCAAACTCGTTCTCCACAAAAAAACCCCAAATTTTGGAACCTTGCTCGACCCAATACCGGCGAAGAGTCGATTCTCACCGACAACAATAGTGGCGCTTCGCAGGGGGAAGGAGTAGTCGGTCGAACGTTGGGGGAAGTGGGCTGTGGTCGGAAAAGGAGGCGGCGAATGTCCTCTCGTCCAAGAAGGTTTATTTTGTTGAAGGTGTTGTAATAAATAAGATTGAATTGGACCGAATCGGCCAATGATGAGGAGGATGTAAGTGAAAAGGAGGAAGAGTCTGTAAAAGTTAAGAAAGTGAAAAAGGTAGAGAAACAGGCGAAAGAGAAGAAGGTGAAAAAGGGTGTTCCTAAATCACTTACATGAGGGAGAAGGAGTATGCGGATTGCTACTAAAGGTCCAAAAGTAATTAGTCCTCCTGCATATGTTGATATATCCTGTGATGATGAGGATGAAGAGGGGGAACAAGGAGAGGAGGCTATTAATATTGAAAATAAGGAGAAGGAACAAGCATCCCAACCCAAGGATGTTGTTACTAATCCTAGAGTAGTACATGTTCCTCCCCCTACAGCTGTTCTTGTTGGTTTTACTGGTTTTGGTGGCTTTCATTCTTTTGCTAGTTCCTCTAGTTCCTTGGGATCACAGAAGGATCCCTCCACTGAGGAACTCAAGGAGCAGGTTGGTCAGCTTAAGGAAATGATGGCTAGGATGTTAGATGTACAAGAAGGCACGGATGCAAGGATTGTTCAGCTACAGGCACAGGTGGGTGCTTTAGTGTCAGTAATCCAGGAAATGGGATCCGGTTTGCATCAACTTAACACTCAAGTCACTACGAGTTCCTCTACTATTCTTCAGAAACTTGAGACTGATCCTTTCACCACCTAAGCCTGATCCTCTACTTTGATTGTTCCTTTGGTTTATTATTTGTTTGGAACTTTTTCTTATTTTTTCTTTTTGGTATGTAACCCTCTGTTGGGAAACATCTATTTTATTTTTTTATTTTGTTAACCTGTGGAACATTAATTAACGCATCTCTAAAACTTGGTTGCTTTATTTAAATATATATTATGCTTACGATTAATTGTGCATGTTGATACTGAAGGAAATAATGCCCTTGGTCTAAGTATGCATTCTATGTTAAGTCTAATAAATGCAGTTCAGTATTAATTAACAAGTTAATAATTCAGTGAGATCAAGTGAGCTGAATGCCTAGCTAGAGGCCGCTTCAGTTCAAGTGGAATTAATGATATTAATCCACAGCTTACTCTTGACTGAACCCGTAGGGTCACACAAATAGTACGTAAACGGATCAAGTATTTAATGGCATTAAATACTCTATCTATGGATATTCGGAATCGACGGATCTTGGTTTCAGTGGGAGCTGAGATCGTCACAAGCAAGAAATGAATACTCCGGAAACGATGATATTGCCGGAAACGGAAATATGGATCGTATCGGAAATATAAATATTATCCAAGTCGTAGATGTTGCCGGAAACGGAAACATGGTACGTATCGGAAAATATTATCGGAAATGGAAATATTGCCGAAATCGGAAATATTGCCGGAAACGGAAATATTGTCAGAATCGGAAATATTATCGGAATCGAAAAATAATTCCGGAAACGGAAATATTAAGTATTTGTTCAAAACGGAAATTAATTCCGGAATCGGAAATATTAAATATTGTTCGTATCGGAAATGAATTCCGGAATCGGGAATTTAATCGGAAGCGTATCGTACGAATTAGCATCGGACGAGGCCCGCTAGACGAAGGCCCAGCACGAAGCCAAGCCATCACCCAGCGAGCCGCACGCACCAACGCACGCCTCGACCAGGCCCAGCGTAAGGCCAGGCCCAGCCAAGGGCGCGCGCGCGCGAGAGCACAACAGCGTGGGCTGTGCGCCTGTCGTGGGCCGCAAGGCTTGCGCGGGTGCACGGCTTGTGCAATGCTTGTGCGGGAAATCCTAATCCTATTAGGATTTGTGCAAAGATTAAAATCCTAATCCTATTAGATTTGTTTTGTTATTTAGAGTCCTAATAAAGTTCTAACTAGCAAATCCACATCCTAGTAGGATTACAATTCCTTTTCCATACTCCTATAAATAGGTGCCTAGGGTCACAATTTATGGGCACGATTGAAGTATTCAAAGGGTAAGTTTTTGAAATAAAAATCAGCCATACACTTGCAAACACTAGCCGAAATTCCTAAGCACCTTAAGGGCGATTCTAGTTGGTCTAACTTGAGGCGGATCCGGACGTACTGTGGACTATCTACGGAGGGACGACATTTGAAGTCCTAAAGACTTGTTCTTGTTCGGTTCGGGCGCAGCTAGGGAAGGCACGCTACAACATGTATGCATCCATTCTATGCTAAATGATTATGTGTAAATAATATGCTTTCCTGGCTTTATGGTTTTTTCCGCATGATTTATGAATTGTCATATGTATCATAACCTAACAGTGGTATCACGAGCCTCTTATTATTTTCATAATCTAAATTGCATAAAATGGTTAAATATTACAAATTTGCAAGAATTAAAAGGGGTGATTAATTTTCGTAATTGTTAATTAATTGCAAATTGCGTTTATTTAATTATACGTACGCAGTTTTTTCGGCAGTTTCTTCGTTACTCATCCAAATCGAGTGATTTTTGTGTCAATTCCGCATGTAAAAGGCATTCTAAAATTTTGACAAAATTAGTATTTTTCGGCCGAACCCAGAATTCTCAAATTCGAAACCTAACTATGACTTTTCGGAGGTTTTAGTTTTTCGAACGCAAAATTTCGTAAATTTAAGATGTTAAATTAAATATTTGCGATTCTTGTTGTTAAATCTTGAATTTTTGATTGACCTACTGTATATGTTTAACAAGTTTGAATGCCTAGCCTTGTTAATTATGCAATCTAATTTGTAATTATGATTAATTTGTTGAAAATTGGAATAATTTAGAATTAATTTGATTTTCATAATTAGTTATAATTTAATTAGATACCTATGATTAAAAACCACTATTAAAATTGTAAATTTATGTTAAATTTTAAATTTTTATGACCTAAACTTGAATCCATGTTAATCGGAAATCAATAAATTAATAAATTTTCGATTTTTCGCCCTAAAATTATGAAATTAATATAATTATTAATTTGTCATTAATTTTGAAAATAAATTTTTTATTTTTATGCGATTCGCTCATATAACTTGCACGCACAAAGCAATGGACGCTACGTGTTACCCTTAAGGGGTGTTGTATAGTGCGGGCATGTGACGACGAGCAAGGGAGCTCGTCGCCCATGCGGTACGAGTGCAGCGAGCAAGGGCATGGTGCACGAGCACAAGGCAGCAGCCCTGCCTTGTGTCGTGGGCTGTGTGCGATGGGCGTATGGGCAAGGGCGAGAGCAAGGCACGAGCAGTCGCGTGTGGGCAGCAAGCGAGCTGCGCCACAGCGCACACTGCCTCGCGAACGCGTGCGACGAGCGCTGCCTCTAGCGATGGTGAGCAGCATGCACGTGCGACGAGCGCTGCGCCCAGCGATGGTGAGCAGCGTGATTGTTGCGACGAGCGCTGGCGCGCGCCTTGCGATGGTGAGTAGCAGCGATGCGACGCAGCGCATGGGCTGCGCGCACATGGCCAGCGATGGCTGTGTGCGTGTGGCCTATGGCAGTGCGTTGCGTGGTGATGTTGCGTCACGATTAGATCGTTTTAAAATTTTAATTTGAAATTTTCAGTTTACGTAATTTAATTAATTTTAAAATTAATGATTTAACTTATTTTCTTGGATTTTAATTTTGAATATTGTAATTATAATAAATTTTATTTATTCTAATTATTTTACTAAAATTAAAATCATGAATTAATTTAAATACGACTGAAAATAAATTAAATTTGTGGATTCAATTATAAATTTATATGAGCTTTAAATTTTAATTAAATTTGTATGTTTCCGATTAGACTAGAAATACATTTTTATGTTTAAAATTAGTAAAGCATATGAATTTATTGGTTTAAGTGGGAGCCCTTTTAGTCATAAACTCTTGATTAGGTCTACAAATCCTTAAGGTTAAAACAACTTGATTAGAATTAATAAGGACTGAATAATTTGTAGATTATTGGTGCCCTTGATTAATTGCTGCAAATGTTTATGTGATGCATAATGTGTTTTACTAACCAGCTATGTGGGCCATTCATGATAATGAATGGGTGAATGGTATATATTGTTTATGTACTGTTTTGCAGGTTATGATGTGACTAGTATGGCCCAAATAGGATAGAAAATATGGTCTGCGTACCATTAATTTGAATGTAATTGGTCTAAAGTACCAAAATTATTTTTCAATTCAAATATGGTCTGCGTACCATCAAATAGTTGTAATTAGTTTTAATTATAGCTTATCCTATTTGAAGAAAATGGTGCCTCCCACGGAGATTTTCAAGACGGACTTTGAACTTGAAGCTTCAAGATGAAGTCGGGCCATACTAGATCACATTTTATCTTATGCATGTTTTAAGTTATTTATTGCTTTTAAATATGTCTTAAATATGCATGAGATCAAAGCTTGATTATGTTGCATGATTAAGGATTTTAGTTCACTTAAAATCTAACCAACATAGTAAGAGCCTTAAGTTCCAAACTTAAAAAATTGAGTTAAAATGTGCCATGCCAAAATATACACTTGCTTGGATATCCTTTACATCAATCTAGTAATAGTTTTCGCTCAGCGAGGTGTTACTTATTGGTCCTAAAGGGGAAAGGTACACAAATAATTGTGAGTACATGTTAGTTTTGGTGAAACTCAACGATATAAGTAAGGAGTCCTTTTATGTCGTGGCAAAATCGATAGGTTTACCTAATAAGTTCTTAGACGTACCTATCAACCAAGAATAGTTTCTAGACTATTAGCAAAAGGCTTTTTGCTTACCTAAAATGTTTTAGAATTAAGTCGACAAACTGTGCTTAATTCTTCAATGATTTTAGGATCTTGGAATCATTTTATTCACACCTGCCGGAACACATAACCTGAATAAAATTCTTAATGAACACTGAATTATGCATGTATGCTAGAATTTAAGTTTATTAAGAGAAACTGTGAATGGTTATTTATTTGTTTTTTTTTTTTTTTGGCAAATAAAGTTATTTTATTACCAAAAGGAGAGGGCTAGTAAAAGAACTAGCACAGTGTTAGGCACAAGCCACCAGAACACCAAAAACAACAAGCACAAAGCTAAACACTAGCAAAAAAGGACACCTCTAACACAAACTCAGCATAGCAGCTTCTGACTGTCAGTGGCCCTACAAGCCACCCTAAACTGGATATCATGCACTAAATCAGCAGGGCTTCTGCATTGTTGGTTAAACACCATCTCATTTCTCTGAAGCCAAATGCCATAAACACTTTCAGAGAAGAACATCAGCAGCAATTTATATCTATCACCAGTTCTTTTAGTAGCTTTCAATATCCAAGCAAGTTCCTGATCAAATGGAGCAGGATTTCTGTGAAACTGCAACTGTTGAAGGATCTTTCCCCACACAGCAGCAGAATATGAGCACTCAAAAAATAAATAGATTATTTATTTGTTTATTCTTTTCAATTGTAGTTTTAACTATGGCAAACAACAATTCATTCAACATTCGATCAATTCTCGAAAAGGAGAAGTTGAGCGGGAAAAACTTCCTTGACTGGCAAAGGAACTTGCAAATAGTTCTTATGCAGGAAGAAAAGGAGTATGTCCTGGAAGAGGCGATGCCCGAAGCCGCAGGCGACGGGGCCACTCAGGCAGCCCTCAATCGTTGGATTGATGCCAACAAGGATGTGAAATGTCTAATGCTCGCCACCATGAGTGCAGATCTGCAGAAAACGTTCATCAACTCAGATGCTTTCACAATCATCAGTGAGTTGAAGAACATGTTCCAAGATCTAGCTCGAGTCGAAAGATTCGAGACTCATAGGCAAATTCTTTAGACCAAGCTTAAGAAAGGCGAGCCCGTAAGTCCACATGTTCTCAAAATGATTGGACTCATTGAGAATATGAGTCGGCTGGATCAGCAATTCTCTCAGGAAATGGCTGTAGACACCATCCTCCATTCTCTTCATAACGGGTATGATCAGTTTAAACTGAACTACAGTATGAATAGTCCGAACAAAACGCTCACTGAGCTTCACGGTATGCTGAAAACCGCTGAAAAGACGCTCAAAAGTGATAAGCAAGATGTGCTTATGGTGCGTGGGGGCAAGTTCAAGAAATTTGGTAAGAAGAGGAATGCTAAGAAAGGTGGCAACAAGGCCAGCCCAACTAAGCAAACTGGCGCCAAGTCTGAAAAGAGGAAGGTCAGTCAACCCACTTTTGAATCCGAATGCTTCTACTGCAAGAAGAAGGGGCATTGGAAGAGAGATTGCTTGAAGCTAAAGAAAGATCAGAAGAACGGAACAGTCGTTCCATCTTCAGGTATTTTTGTTATAGACTGTATACTTGCTAATTCAACTTCTTGGGTATTAGATACAGGTTGTGGCTCACACTTATGTTCCAATCCACAGGGACTAAGAAGAAGTAGAAAGTTAAGCAAGGGTGAAGTCGACCTACGAGTGGGAAATGGAGCACGGATTGATGCATTAGCTGTAGGAACTTATTATTTGTCGTTGCCCTCCGGGCTAGTTTTGGAACTGGAAGAATGTTTCCATGTTCCAAGTCTTACTAAAAACATCATTTCAGTTTCTTGCTTAGATGCTAAGGGATTTTCCTTTTTAATAAAAGACAATAGTTGTTCGTTTTATTTTAAAGAGATGTTTTATGGATCTGCTAGATTAGTCAATGGACTTTATTTATTAGATCACGACAAACAAGTTTATAACATAAATACCAAAAAGGCCAAAAAGGATGATTCAGATCTCACCTATCTGTGGCATTGTCGATTAGGCCATATAAACTTGAAACGCTTAGAAAGACTTCAAAAGGAAGGAATTCTAGAACCATTTGACTTAGAGGATTATGGTAAATGCGAATCATATTTACTTGGCAAAATGACAAAGCAACCTTTCTCTAAAGTTGGAGAAAGAGCAACTGAACTATTGGGTTTAATCCATACAGATGTATGTGGACCAATGAATACAAATGCTAGAGGTGGTTTCAGCTACTTTACCACTTTCACTGATGACTTCAGTAGATATGGTTATGTCTACCTAATGAAGCATAAGTCTGAATCCTTTGACAAATTCAAGGAATTTCAGAGTGAAGTAGAGAATCAATTAGGCAAGAAGATTAAGGCACTGTGGTCTGATACAGGCGGTGAATACCTGAGCTATGAATTTGATAACCATCTGAAAGAATGTGGAATTCTATTAGAATTGACTCCTCCTGGAACACCACAATGGAACGGTGTGTCGGAACGGAGGAACAGAACCTTGCTAGACATGGTCAGGTCAATGATGGGTCAGGCCGAACTTCCAATAGAATTTTGGGGACATGCACTAAATACAGCTGCACTCACTATAAATAGAGCTCCGTCTAAAGCTGTCGAAAAGACTCCATATGAGTTATGGTTTGGAAAGCCTCCAAATGTGTCTTTTCTTAAGATTTGGGGATGTGAAGTATGCGTCAAACGATTAATTTCAGACAAACTTCATCCGAAATCTGACAAATGTATCCTTGTGGGCTATCCAAAGGAAACAAAGGGGTATTACTTCTACAATACATCTGAGAACAAGGTGTTTGTTGCTCGAGATGGTGTCTTTTTGGAGAAAGATCACATTTCCAAAATGACAAGTGGGAGAAAAGTAGACCTCGAAGAAATTCGAGTCGAACAACAAACTCTAGAGAATGCTCAAGATGACATTCAGGATG
Organism: Spinacia oleracea; assembly: GCF_020520425.1. Classification (NCBI taxonomy): domain Eukaryota; kingdom Viridiplantae; phylum Streptophyta; class Magnoliopsida; order Caryophyllales; family Amaranthaceae; genus Spinacia; species Spinacia oleracea. The sequence goes on along the minus strand of NC_079491.1, from coordinate 71,498,756 downwards.
AAACTCAGAGATCTTTAGAAGAATCTGGTGAGAATCATGGTCAATCTAGAAATGTTACCCCGCGTAGATCGCAAAGATATAGATCTCAACCGGAAAGGTACTTAGGTATTTTGACGAACGAGAGCTATGACGTTCTATTACTTGAAAGTGATGAACCTGCGACTTACAAACAAGCTATGACGAGCCATGCAATCTGAATTAGACTCCATGTCTGAAAACCAAGTATGGGATTTGGTCGATTTGCCAGATGGCTACCAAGCCATTGGAAGCAAATGGGTTTTCAAACTGAAAAAAAGGACAAGGATGGGAAACTTGAAGTTTTCAAAGCTAGATTGGTTGCAAAAGGTTACAGGCAAGTCCACGGTGTGGATTACGATGAAACCTTTTCACCAGTTGCAATGCTAAAGTCTATTCGGATAATGTTAGCAATCGCTGCATATTACGATTACAAAATATGGCAGATGGATGTCAAAACTTCTTTCTTAAACGGCGTTTTAACAGAAACTGTGTTTATGACACAGCCTGAAGGTTTTGAGGATCCAAAGAATGCTAAAAAGGTATGCAAGCTAAAGAAATCAATCTATGGATTGAAGAAGGCATCAAGGAGCTGGAATATACGTTTTGATGAAGCAGTCAGTGACTTTGGTTTCATCAAAAACGCAGACGAATCTTGTGTATACAAGAAGGTCAGTGGGAGCACAATTGCTTTCCTAGTATTATATGTCGACGACATATTACTTATCGGAAATGACATTCCTATGTTGAACTCTGTCAAGATTTGGCTTGGGAAATGTTTTTCGATGAAGGATCTAGGAGAAGCACAGTACATATTGGGCATTAAGATTTACAAAGATAGATCTAAAAAGATGATTGGACTTAGTCAAAGCACTTATATCAATAAGGTGCTTGATAGGTTCAAGATGGCAGACTCCAAGCGAGGCTACCTACCCATGTCTCATGGAATAACTCTAAGCAAGACTCAGTGCCCAAAAACACTTGATGAGCGTAGACGAATGAATGGGATTCCATATGCATCATTGATTGGTTCAATAATGTATGCTATGATATGTACATGCCCGGATGTTGCGTACGCACTCAGTGCTACGAGCAGATACCAGTCAGACCCAGGAGAGGCGCATTGGACTGCTGCCAAGAATATTCTGAAGTACCTGAAAAGGCACAAAGATGACTTCCTGGTCTATGGTGGAGATGATGAATTAATTGTTAAAGGCTATACGGACGCAAGTTTCCAAACCGACAAAGATGATTTCAGATCACAGTCTGGGTTTGTCTTCTGCCTCAACGGAGGTGCAGTAAGCTGGAAAAGTGCTAAGCAAAGCACCATTGCGGATTCTACAACTGAAGCGGAGTACATTGCTGCACATGAAGCAGCAAAGGAAGCTATATGGCTAAGGAAGTTCATAGGCGAACTAGGTGTAGTCCCCTCCATTAAAGGACCAATAGCCCTGTATTGTGATAATAACGGAGCTATTGCACAGGCAAAGGAGCCTAGACACCACCAAAGAGTCAAGCATGTACTTCGTAGATTTCACCTTCTACGAGAGTTCTTTGAAAGAAAAGAAGTCGAGATAAACAAGATTGGAACTGATGACAACATATCAGATCCATTGACTAAACCTCTGCCGCAGGCGAAGCACAACTCGCACACTGCAGCTATGGGAATCAAGCATATTCGAGAATGGCTTTGATATCCTTGTTTAATGTTTTAAAGTTTTAGAGTTTAAATCTTTGTAAAACATTATTGGTTAATCATTCACAATAAATGAATAGAATTCATTTTTCCATTTAATTTGTGGTTTATTAAATGATGAGTCCCTTCAAATTGACGATATATTCAAGGTAGACTGTCAGGACCAGTCCTGTGACTAAGAAATGTCTATCAAGTGAACTTGAATGTCAAAAGTTGAAAATGGTCTCTGGTCGGAGTTTTCTATAAAATTGGACGCATAGAAAACGTTAGACGACTAGAATGCAAGATGACTAGTAGTTCTGTTTCTTGAACTATGTGGACATGGCAATGTCGTAATCATTTGCATTGATACTTACTTTGGGAAGACTAGTATCTGACAGACCTATGAAACTTTACTGTAAGAGATGAAAATCTGTCATAAGTAAATTTCATTAAAATTATTAGACACTAAATCCTCAATACCTGAGTGATTTGAGATTACTTGTTTGAGAACTGGTTGCTTTGACGTTGACCAACCGTCGCACCGTAAAAGGAGGCTATAAAGGCAACGCTCAGGTAATCACCTATCAAACGAAGTCTAATCTCAAGATCGCAAGATTGGGATTTTCCTCCCATAAATCGGGATGAGATGCTTAAAAGTTGTACAAGGCCACTCGGAGAGCTAGAAACTGTGAAATGCATGGCCATGCTCGGATGAATCATAGGCTATGATTATCTGTTTATTTGATCAGTTGAACTCTGAAACCGAGAAACACCTCTGGACATAATAAGGATGACAACTCTTGCCTTATGTTCAAGAGCAAGCATCAAGCGACAAAGGAATTAGGAAATGCACACTTGTCCCTAAGGACAAGTGGGAGACTGAAGGAAATAATGCCCTTGGTCCAAGTATGCATTCTATGTTAAGTCTAATAAATGCGGTTCAGTATTAATTAACAAGTTAATAATTCAGTGAGATCAAGTGAGCTGAATGCCTAGCTAGAGGCCGCTTCAGTTCAAGTGGAATTAATGATATTAATCCACAGCTTACTCTTGACTGAACCCGTAGGGTCACACAAATATACGTAAACGGATCAAGTATGTAATGGCATTAAATACTCTATCTATGGATATTCGGAATCGGCGGATCTTGGTTTCAGTGGGAGTTGAGATCGTCACAAGCAAGAAATGAATACTCCGAAAACGATGATATTGCCGGAAACGGAAATATGGATCGTGTCGGAAATATAAATATTATCCAAGTCGTAGATATTGCCGGAAACGGAAACATGGTACGTATCGGAAAATATTATCGGAAATGGAAATATTGCCGAAATCGGAAATATTGCCGGAAACGGAAATATTGTCAGAATCGGAAATATTATCGGAATCGGAAAATAATTCCGGAAACGGAAATATTAATTATTTTTTCGAAACGGAAACTAATTCCGGAATCGGAAATATTAAATATTGTTCGTATCGGAAATGAATTCCGGAATCGGGAATTTAATCGGAAGCGTATCGTACGAATTAGCATCGGACGAGGCCCGCTAGACGAAGGCCCAGCACGAAGCCAGGCCATCGCCCAGCGAGCCGCACGCACCAACGCACGCCTCGACCAGGCCCAGCGCAAGGCCAGGCCCAGCCAAGGGCGTGCGCGCGCGAGAGCACAGCAGCGTGGGCTGTGCGCCTGTCGTGGGCCGCAAGGCTTGCGCGGGTGCACGGCTTGTGCAATGCTTGTGCGGGAAATCCTAATCCTATTAGGATTTGTGCAAAGATTAAAATCCTTATCCTATTAGGATTTGTGCAAAGATTAAAATCCTAATCCTATTAGATTTGTTTTGTTATTTAGAGTCCTAATAAAGTTCTAACTAGCAAATCCACATCCTAGTAGGATTACAATTCCTTTTCCATACTCCTATAAATAGGTGCCTAGGGTCACAATTTATGGGCACGATTGAAGTATTCAAAGGGTAAGTTTTTGAAATAAAAATCAGCCATACACTTGCAAACACTAGCCGAAATTCCTAAGCACCTTAAGGGCGATTCTAGTTGGTCTAACTTGAGGCGGATCCGGACGTACTGTGGACTATCTACGGAGGGACGACATTTGAAGTCCTAAAGGCTTGTTCTTGTTCGGTTCGGGCGCAGCTAGGGAAGGCACGCTACAACATGTATGCATCCATTCTATGCTAAATGATTATGTGTAAATAATATGCTTTTCTGGCTTTATGGTTTTTTCCGCATGATTTATGAATTGTCGTATGTATCATAACCTAACAGATACTTCACTTTGAGGCTAACTTAGTTTGGCAAACGTTGATCGTGGGGCGCTATGAATATTATATTGTTGCCTTGTATTTTTTTACTTTTTGTTAATGCCAACAGGGGGAAAAGAATGCAAACTTTCTTAGAATGATCTTACCTGTTTCCATGTATCTCATTAACTCTCTTCTCACTGTAAGTTTTTTTTACGTTCATTTTTTTTAATTGTTTTTCTTCTTCGTATATAATCAAAAATTTAAAGTGTATTTTCTTTATTTTTTTTTGTTATTTTATATTAAACTATTTATTTAATTTAATTGTACTTGAATGCTTGTTTAGGATTGCAAATACGTTTGATTTCTTTTGGAAAAAGTTTGCTTATGTTGTCATCACAAAAAAGGGGGAATATTGTTGATTCTGAGTTTTGATGATGACAACGCAAACTTCCTAATTATTGTTTAAGTGTGTTATTGTAATGCTAAGTTAGGGAGTGCCTGAGTTGGACAAACTAAGCATGTGGAACAAACACCAAGCAATATAAGGAGCTCCTAAAGAATCGATCAGTTTGCAAATATTATCAATGGTTGATCCTCAGGAAGTTGATCCTCAAGAAGTTGGTCCTCAAGAGATTGATCCTCAAAGAGGTTGATCCTCTAAGAGGTTGATCCTCAAAGAGGTTGATCCTCAAAGAAGGTTGATCCTCAAGATGGTTGATCCTCAACATGGTTGATCCTCAACATGGTTGATCCTCAAGTTGGTTGATCCTCAAGATGGTTGATCATCAAGATGGTTGATCCTAAAGATGGTTGGTCCTCAAAGTGGTTGATCCAAAAGATGGTTGATCCTCAATATGGTTGATCCTCAATGTGGTTGATCCTCAAAGTGGTTGATCCTCAAAGTGGTTGATCCTCAAAGTGGTTGATCCTCAAAGTGGCTGATCCTCAACGGTTGATCCTCAATGGCTGATCCTAAACAAGTTATTAAGGGTGTTCCTCATATATTATGAGGATCATCAATGTTCCGGAGAAGGAACAATGCATGAAGCATTCAAGCGAAGCTTCAAAAGGTGCCAACATGAAAGCTACAACATATGAGTTTATGTTTAGATTTTGTGTAAGCATTTTAATATCGTTTATGCATAATATGGAACAAAAAGAACACGTGCGTTTTAATACGTTTTGAGAAAATAGTTTATGTGAATAAAATAAAGTTTTATAAAGGAAAAATCTTTGGAAAATAAATAAAACGATTTCAATAAAATCAACATTGGATTCTAATTTAGAATTCCTTGTTTTCCAAGAAAAGGGTTTTACTTGTTCCTAAAACCACTCCCACTATTTTCTCTGACATGAACGTGTTATAAGTGGTTGGATGAAGTCTCCTTGTTTCTCTCAATTAACGTGCACGTTACTGTTCCCAGTAACTGTTAGTGGCAGTTGAGGGGAACATGTGAAACTTACCTAGGAAGTTCTTCTATAAAAGGAAAAGAATTTCATTTCTCAAAACACAACAAACAACGTGAAATTGTTTCTAAAGTGCTTAAGATCATGAGCTTTTATAAAAGTCAGTTTGAAAAAGAGTGTGTTCCTAAAGTTCCTTTATTGTACATAAGCTTTATTAAATACTAGAGTTTTCATAATTCGAGTTGTAATTGTGGAGTTAAGGATCGAGTGATCCTTGAGTTGTGGGGTTAAGGATCAAGTGATCCTTGATTTTTGAGTGTAATGGTTGAGTGATCCTTAAAGTGACTTAGAGTCAAGTCAGCGAGAGAGTGTGAAAGGAGCAAGCACAGTAATCAACGGGGATTGCTGTGAGGAACTCGTGTTCAAGTGGAACTCGAGTTGTTGAGCGTATTGTATTCGAGGCATTGTAATATATAAAGAGGTTGAGGTTTTCCTTGTTGATTAGGATCAAGAAGGTTCCTCATTTTCACATTCTTCTTGTTCATTGATCATTGTTCCTTTAACGTTTAAATTCCGCAAGAAACGTACTAAGTTTCTCAAAACACACTAGTACATAATTGAGCTTATGTAACACGTGTTGGTAACACTTTTTGAAATGCAAAATCACTAGATTTTAAGTAAACTTTGGTAACAGATTTTCTAAAATGTAACACTCAAGGTAACACTTTTAACATAGGTAACATTTTATGGTAACACTTTTAAAATAGGTAACAATTTATGGTAACACTTTTAAAATAGGTAACAGTTTATGGTAACACTTTTAAAATAGGTAACAATTTATGGTAACACTAAAAAGTGTTACCTTGTTTTTTCAAAAGGAAATTAAATATTTGCAATGAAAATAGAGCTAATCCCAAAATTTCCATATTGATATAATTGCAATGAAAATAGGGCTAATTCCAAAATTCTCATATTGATAGAAAAATTTAGTACTTACCGCCAAAAGGAAAAATAGAATTTGGGTTTTATTTTCCCTCAAACTTCTAAAACCGCCAGAGACCAAAAAATTGAAAAAAAAATCCAATCTTAATTAGGTTTAATTCTGAAAATCTGTAAACTTTCATCTTCCCCAACAATTCATCTGTAGGCCAACTTCTGATAAATCGCCGTCTGATCTTGGCGATCTTAATTTCAAGTGCCATCCAATTCGCACTTCCAATTTCAAGTTTCAATGAATTCGCGCTTCCAATCTCGTGGTTAGAGTTGGGCCTTCGTCGCATCAGATTAATCAGCTTCCAGAGTTTGAATAGTTGGAGCAAGCAATTGTTTAAGGGTGCTGATTTAGTTAGAGTTCTCTCCTCCGACGCCCAAATCCCACCTCCTTCGACTTTGACGACGACATCTCCATCAATGGCGTCAAGCTCAACGCGCCAACAACTCCCCTATCTTCGACAACGGATGTTGATGTAGTTAGAGTTGAAGTTGATTGTAATTTCGTCTTCGATCTCATTGGTAAAGGTTACTTTTCTCTCTCTTTAGATAATAGATCTTCTTTTGTTTTAGGGTTTGTTTCCACGATTTTGGGTTTTTTCCCAGTATTTCGGTGTCATGTTAACCCTAAGCACATCCATCCTCGCCTCTCTTCAATTTCTCCATTTTTCCTTTTTTCATTCAAATGCAATCTTACATCTTTGTTCTATGGTGTTCATTCTAGGTCAAGGAAATGATAGATTGAGGAAAAATCAATCAAACTGTCATAGGAAGCCAAAACATAATTAGAGGGAGTTGAAATCAGTTAAAGTTAATTCATTTGGGAGTTTGGAACGAATTCTTATGCCTCAATTTATGTTGTTGTTAAAACTCTGTTTTGTAGAACTAGCTATAGAACAAGGTACACAAAAAAATCAACCTTGCTAAAATTTATTAGTTTTGAGTTAGCATAAAATCAGATTATGTGAAGGAAGTTATTTTTAGTTTGATATTGATTTCATGTCTCATATTTTGATCGACTTAGTACGAGTAATTCTTTAAGGTTTCTCTTGCTTTTGGTTTAGCTGTGATGAGTGATTAAACTGCTAGTCGTGGTAGTATGGTGTGCTTACTTATGTGCTTATATCTTGTAAGTAATTCAACAAGATGATGTCCAACAGATGAGCAAGTTAGATAAGTTTCTTTCTATTCATGTTCGTTAGATTGGACAAGTTGCAGATGTTCTGAAAACGCAAGAACCACAACTGATTCTGCCGATTGCTCTTTTACAAGCTCCCTTCTCAGTTTCTCTCCTCTCTTTGTTGGTTTTATTCTGAAATCTTATTATAGGTTTTTTTTGCTGCATGCTGAAGTTGCAGTAGGGGAGTGTTAAGAGTGTATATGTGCTTATATTTGAAAATAGGACAACAACAATAGGGTAGTGGTATTGGCAGCAATAGTTGTAGTAGTGGGTTGTTGTCTAGCTAAGTGTATCATAGAATTTCTTTGAAGAAAAGCCTTGATGTTACCCCTTTGAAATCTTAAGCGATGCATTTCAGTCATTTTCAGCTTATAGCTGGCCTCTAGATTAAAGTTGATACTCTTGAATAGTGCAGTTTGTGATGTTTATCAGATGATCTGCAGTTGGGTTTTTTGTTCTGCAGTTCAGTAGTGTTGGTGTTGTCTGCTTTATATGCTGCAGCCTGGTTCAATTAGAAGAAGGGGGCATACACCAAATTAGCAATAGCGGAGCTCTTACTAAGTTACTATTACGGTTTCCATGAGGATGGTTTCAAGGTACACATTTCTGCTTATTCCGGCCCATAATCCAGACTATCAACACAACAGAATATGTAAATTCTTAATTTAATCTTTCTCATTTGTTTAGTTAATTTTTGAAACTCCAGATCTTTTTTGTCAACAGCTAAGGCGATGTTCGACATTGTGTTGGTTTTGTTGTTTTCCGTTTATTTTGAAAGAAATGGAAACGAAACGTGTTCGCCTTTTCCGTTTAAAAAAAAAAGTTTCTCCAACTTTTGCCAAAACAAAAGCGGAAAAACTGAAACCACAAAAAGTGGTTTTGGATTTGTCGTTTTACAAAACAGACTCATGGGCCATGACGCACAAAATTGCCTTGAGCATCCTCTCCATCTCTGCTCTCTTGTTCTTCAATCTTGAGAAATTTGAAAATTAAATATCCATGTCCATCTCAAACTATAACTTGAAAATCTTGAAATACCCATCTCTTTATTTGGCTAGCTGGTCTCGATTTTTTCTTCCCAACACGTACACCCCCTTCAACTAAAACTCTGTTGCGCCGTCATCGGCATCGTCGGCCTTCGTCTCCGTCAAATCCAATCTTTATTGTATCAAATTGTTATTTGCTGGGTGCTATGAGGTAGGATGATTTGGATTATGATTAGGTATAATAAAAGTTGATTATAAAAGCAATTAATTAAATCATGAGGATGAGAGAGAAAATTATGTTCACCAATCGATAAATCCTTGATCTATCATTATAATTAGTATGAGAGAGTAAGATAATTGTGATAGTAGTCATTTTGTTGTTGATTTGTGTTGGTGTTGTGCCAATTCTAGCAATCGGTGTTCCAATTTTGCAGACTGCTGATTTTTGTAATAGTTACTCAGTAGAACTTAGAAGTATGCAACCCAGTGATCTAGATTATTGTTATTATAATGCCATCTACTAGTGAGTTTCATGATTTGATTGTGATCGACCTTAAGTATTGGGTTTTCCTATTTTATTAAAATCAGTACTCCCTCCGTCCCAGATTAGTTGTTACACTTTCCTTTTTCGTCCGTCCCACATTAGTTGTTACACTTCTAAATTAGGAATGACCCCACAATTATTATATTGTCTCTCTTACCACTTAATGTTTTTTTGTCCCCACGCCCTCTCTCATTCAATTAAAAAATACCCCACTAACTCCTATCACATCTACTTTTTCAATAAAATAACAATTGATAACCAAACAACCACTTATCACCTAAAACTTTGTGCAAAGGTAAGTGTAACGACTATTCTAGGACGGAGGGAGTATTTTATTTGCAAAAACAAACCTTTATACGGAGTTGTAGTTTTAAAAAACTGAAATTTAAAAACTGAAATCAGTTTTCAGTTTTTACAAAACAAAAAACTAAAAATTAAAACTGATACCGAATAGGCCCTAACCTATGAGTATATCCTTCTGTGTCAGGTGAAGAGAAAAAGTGATTTGTTTCTTGTTGACTTTAATTTGTCACCAGTCCTATATATTTGTGTAATTAGCTGAACTTCCCTGCTGAGGTGTTCTTGTTTTCCTCTTTTCTTTTGCAGGTAATCAGTAATGCATACAAAAGGCCAAACAGAAGGGCACATTTTTCTTCCATTGAGATTTCTCTGACGGTCATGGCTAGGAAATTCAACCAAGAGAAGATGATTTGTCGCAAGTGAGTCTCTTGATTTTTTAACAAGCTTCTATGGTGATCGACATTGAGATTATCTATTGTGCATAGTTTTTTTAGTTCTCAGATGGAAATTCTCTCTTTACTAAAGACTCTATTTCTCTTGCAATGCGTTTAGTAACTGCCCTGCAACTGCTAGGTCTCAATTTCTGAAAAGAATTACTATGAATGGATTTTGCAGTGCATCTATACTTAGTTTTATTGTTTTATCTCTTATGTCTTATTACTCTCAAAGATGTTGACTTTGAATAACAATGCCTGCATGATCATACTACGGATAACACTTGTAATTCGATGTTATCCTTCCCATGTTTTATCTCCTTCTTTCTTTATCTTTGGGATGGAGAGAGAGACTACCTCACACAAAAACTTTCTCTCTTTATAGAAAGGATTGCTCTAATTAATTACTTGTTCACCATCCACTTCCTAATACTACTCCAACTCTCCAAATTTCAGACATACAAATAATTCATTTCCAATCTAGAAGAATGCCATTGGCACAGAGTTTATGCACTACCAGGCATCAGAAAGATTTCTACAGGAGCATTACATAACAAAAAAAATCCTCGTCCCCTTCTCTGATAACGTCTAGCAGGAAAATCAATAGCTAACATATAAAGTATTCAGGTAGCTTAATCGTATTTTTGTGTTTTTATGGCTTAATGAAACTGCATATGCGGAGTATTATAGGCAAGAAATTTATTGTATTAGCTAATCAGTGTAATTAACTAATTACAACCTACCCACTTTGTTGAGGTGGAAGTTATCTCGCAATGTTTATTACACTACAAAATTCACATGCCTTTCTCTCTCTACTCTTGCCTATTTATTACAGCGTAGCACAACCAACTTATCGTTTCACGCTAGAGCTTGCCCCTTGTACAAGCGTGTTTGTATAACCAACTCTGATGTCACTTTACCATATTCCCTTTGTGATTCCTTGGGGTTAGCTATAGCAATATCAACGAGCGTCCATTTGGGATGCAAATTAAACAACCTCTATTGGTACAAATTTAGTATGTTATTGGTATAAATTTGTATGTTATTGGTCTACCCATTCCCTACTAGTCAGTACCATTAGAGGTTGTTTGCATCAATTTTGGACGCAAGCTGATATTGTCCAAGATTTCCTCGTGATTCCTCTAGCTGATCAGATTAGGGATGCTGAGTCGGTTCCTTCAAGTCCTTATGCACATCTTTTTTTAATAAAGAATGATGCCGAAAATCTGTGGATTCCAATCAGACTGAACAAGAATGCTTGAGAACTATAGACACTGGTAGAATGTTTCTGATGCATGCATTTTGTACTGTGATGCTTATGGCTTACCCTCTCGGTGACTGACATTGGCCTTTTCAGTAAGAGTCTTAGGCTGCTTGTTTTTTGTATTCAACAAGTTTGCCAACCCAAAAGCAGTCAATTTCAAAATTCCTTCATTGCTTAGCAATATATTTGAGGTTTTTATGTCTCGATGCATTACACCTTTTCCATGGCAATAGTTTAGCCCGTAAAATACTTATTGCATAAAGCACTTTATCTGCATATAAATTATAAATACAATGTTTGAGTATATATACTTTATTAGGTCTAGCTGGAACTTGGAAGTAGTTAAAGAAAACTGACATGAGGCTCGGTGAAGGTTATATCAGGGAAAGAGAGAAAACCAGAAAGATCATGCTCCATGTATTCGAACACAAGGTATATACTACAAGACACTTTAGAGGTTATTAAACCATGTAGCTTTATTATATTTGGGTGATCAAGCTTTCGTAGAATTGTAATTTCTCTTGCCATAAACCAGACGCTTTTTGGTGATAATTGTCGAATCTCACCTTCGTAGAATTGTAATTTCTCTTGCCATATTCTTCTGAATGTTTTGAGCTAAGTTTCTTAATTTTCTCTCTCGTTTTAGGTCCTGAGTTCCTAACTAGTTGCTGCAATCAGATGATTTTGATGGACCTTTTCTTCATGGGACAATGATGAAGGAATTATGTCCTTAGACATTTCCGGCAATTACTAAATATAAATAGGAATTAATTATGAAGATAATAAGTTAATTATTTTAGTAATCATATTTGCTTGCTAGAGAATAAATGTGATTAGCAGGACAATATTGATTGGACCTACAACTAAAATATATTAATCCTATAAGGTCACACATATAAGCATTAATTGGAATGGGCCCAAAAGGCCCGATGGCAACCGGTCTGTTAAGGGAAGAATGTTGGGCTTTGGTTTGTGTTAACCTAAAACTCTCACATTATAATAGTTATAATGTCAGGGATTTAGAAATCACGTTCATTCAATATCTGACAAAAAGGAAAACACAAAAACCCTAATTCTAATTCTCTAAACGCCGTACATCCCAAACAAAGCAAGAGACAGATTGTGATCGTTCTCTTCCGTACTAGCATACGTGGGATTCAATTCGTGCTTGTGGACTGAGTAGAGGAGCAACAAGTGGGGCTCTAAGATCTTCGAAGCTTGCATACGAACGGGAGAACACGCTTCAAAGGTGATTATTCTTTCGACTTAATATGATCTATACTATTGTTATGCATGAGATCCTGTGATAGATGTTAGGAAATTGTTCCTGAAATTCCGCTTTATGCATCTATATGTTCCTACAGTGGTATCAGTTTTAGCCTCTTGCATAATATTTTATAATCATGATTGTATGCAACATTATTATTTTGATTCAATTAAGGAAAGATTTATTTATGGCTTGAATTTGCAAAATTAATATATGATATTAATTGATTGGAATCATTAAATCGTGATTTAATTAATTTTTGCTCAAAATAAAATTATAAAATTCCGAAATTTTTATCACAGGGTCGAAATTAACAGTTAATATCACATAAAAATTTTCGGATTTTTTAAAATTAAATTCGTCAGATTTTAAATTATTTAATGGTTAATAAGATTAATCATGGAAATAATTTGTTAACAATTAAAGATTTGATTTTTAATTTGTTAAATAAATCTACTGATTATCCCCTAATTTTATACAATAGCCGAAATTTTTTGGTAATTTTTTAACTAATTTTCGGAATTTTTGTATATTAATTATTGAATTTGGTTAATTTTTATGTTTAATTCGATCAATCATAAAATTTAAGGATGACAATTAAAATTTTTGATTTTATTTGTTAAGAAAATTCAATAGATCTGCCTGGTAATTTAATTCGAATTTTTCGGATTATAATTGTTATTTTCTTGATTTATTTGAATAAAATGAGATAATTATGCCTTAAATTTTGAATTCTTGTTAGATTTAATTTTAATAAAGAGTTTAAATTGAAATCTAACTTCTAACAACCCTAAAATTCAGTTTAAGGATTGTTAATTTATTCAAATTTTTTGCCATTATTTTCGGATAATTAAACCCTAATTAAATTATTAATCTTTAACAAAAGTTGAATAAAGATTAATTTAATTTAGGTAATTGTTAACCAAATTAAAATAACAACCTCCATGGCTGGGTGGCCACCACCCGCGACGGTGGAGCCACGGTGGAGGGATAATTAGGGCGGCGTTCCGGCGGGAAAAGGGGCGGCGTAGGGGCGGCAGGCGAGGCGGCGTGTGGACGTGCCTGGCTGCTGTTGCGGCTGGCTGCTGTTGCGGCTGGTGAGTTGCGGCCTAGCTCGCCGGTGGGCTTGGCTGCCGGTTTTCTAGTGGCTGGGTCGACCAGCGTGGCTGGGATATTGAGTCGCGGCGGCTGGCCGGCGGTCCTGGCGGCTGCTGGCTGGCGTCAGTCGTGAGGGTTTTGGTTTGCGAAATCGGTTGTTACTGGGTTTTGGTTTATGCGATCTCCTAAAGATCCGAACTATCCTACATCAGTTTGGAAGAGTTCCAAAATCAATTTTAAAATTAAAAAAAAAAAAAAAAAAAAAATGGAAGTATTAATTAAAATCAGATTCCCTAGTTAGTTTTGGAAAGACAAATTAAATTTCCAAAAGGGACGCATTTGACTATTTTGATTTTTTTTTTTGAAATTCATTTTTTTTGAGCATAAATTCATAATTTTTCAATAAATGCAAATTCATGATTAATGAGATTATTCTAGCCATATTTAAATAGTAATTGAATTAAAATAATAACGTTTCCTAAGTAATGTTAAACTTAAATTGTTTAAGTTTTTAGTATTATTTTGGAAATGTTATTTTCTTATTAATAGTTAATAAGTAAATAATTTTTGTCTAATATATTTTAATATTATATGCGTGTATGGAATATTATGATATTTTGTTACAGGCAAGTGACTAGTATGGCCCAAAATAGGATAGAAAATACGATCTGCGTATCGTTTTGTATTCTTGTAAATTTTGAAATACGATCTGCGCATCGTTCTGTATTGTTGTAATTTAATTTAAAAGTTTAAATTAGATTATAAAGTTCGTATTATGAGCTCGATGGAGTAAGAAGGTTCAATCCGAAATTCAAGGATGGAGATCCAAGAAAGATGAACAGGAACCCAAGAAGATTTGAGCTTAATTTTTAGGGCCATACTAGGATCACATTTAATTTTTATGCATTTTATATTGCCTTAAAATGCTTATTGAGTTTATGTATGTGGTTATTTAAAGCAATGTGTTCACTTTTAATTAACCAACATAGTAAACTTAGGTCCCAAATAATATTGAGTTTATGTGCTTTTCCATACAACACCTATAAAGCCTTAGATCATGAGTAATAGGTTCTGCCAAAGCAGGGTGTTGCTTATAATTCCGGGGATAGTAGGGTAGGTTTTTGAAACTTACACGTTAATGTTTGGTTTAACTCAACAAAACTATCAAAAGACAAAGTTTTGGGTTTTGAAGCTAAGAGATAGGAAAATACAAAGAGTTGTTAACCTGTCTACCAAGAGTTATAATCAGTTATAATTAGTAAAATGCTTACTTACCTCGAATACTATAAATTAAAGTAGCAGGGCCAAAGTCCGTTTGATTGTAGTGGGAGGGGATCTTGGTTAATTCTTTATTCAATGGGGACTTCTAATTTTGAATAAAGGGTAGTAGTGAATTGAATTTGTTTAATTGCTACTTTTGATAAACATTATATTGAATCTTGCTTTACTTTTTATTGTAGTTATCATGTCTGGTGCAAACAACTCTACTTTTAACTTGCGCCCTCTAATTGAAAAAGACAAACTGAATGCTACCAACTTCCTACAATGGCAAATGGCTGTGAGAATTGTTCTCAGAGCGGAAGGAAAAGAAAGTGTTCTTGACAATCCTCTACCTGAACCCTTGCCAAAAAATGCTACTGCAGCTCAAAAGCGAGCTAGACAAACTCTAGAGGATAACTCCTTGCAAGTAACATGCTTGATGCTTGCTTGCATGGAACCAGAGTATCAAAAACGTTTTGATGGTCTGGATGCCTACAGCATAATCCAGCAACTGAAAACTTTGTTTCAGAAAAATGCTAGATTGGAGAGATTTGAAGCAAACTGCAAACTTCTGGATTCCAAGTTGGAAGAGGGGAAGCCCGTTGGTCCGCATGTGTTCGATTTGATTGGACATTTTCAGACCATGGAGAAATTGGGTTTCCCTTATCCTAAGGACCTGGCAACTGACATAGTCATCAGATCCTTGCCTGAAGATTTTCATAACTTTAAGTTGAAATTCTACATGCAAGGAGGGGAGGCTACCCTGCAAGAGTTGCATGGTTCACTAATTCAGGCTGAGAGAAACTTATCAAGTAAACCTAAACATAAGGATGTTCTAATGGTTAGTAAAGGTAAGCAGTTCAAGAAGAAAGGGGCTCCCATGAAGAAGAACAAGGGCAAGGTAGTTGCCAATGAGAACTCTTCAACCAAGCCAAAGGCCACTCCCAAGGCTAAGGTAGCTGCTCAACATGAGTGCTACCACTGCCACAAGATTGGTCATTGGAAGAGGAACTGCCCCAAATATTTGGAGGATAAGAAGACTGGTGCTTTAACTTCAGGTATCTATGTCATAGAAGTTAATTTAGCCACAACTGCTTCTTGGGTATTTGATACCGCTTGTGGATCTCACATTATTGGTAATGTGCATGGACTAAAAAGAAGTAGGAGCTTGAGCAAAGGCGAAGTGGATCTCCGAGTAGGCAATGGAGCAAGAGTTGCTGCTTTAGCTGTAGGAGATTATAGTTTACGCTTGCCTTCTGGTTTAATATTAGAACTTTATAATTGTTATTACGTTCCAGTTATTACCAAGAACATAATTTCGATCTATTCCGATTTTGGATTCGGAAGGTTTTTCATTTCAAATTATGAATAATTGTTGTTCAGCATATTTGAATGGTATGTTCTATGTCTCTGCTAAATTATCAAATGGTTTGTATGTACTAGACTTACAAAACCATATCTATCACATAGAAAACAAGAAACACAAACCAAATGATTTGAACCCTACTTACCTATGGCATTGTCGATTAGGCCACATAAGCTCAAAGCGCATAGAGAAACTTCATAAGGATGGAATTCTCAAATCATTTGATTTTGAATCATTTGAAGTATGTGAGTTTTGCTTAATGGGGAAAATGACAAAATCTCCTTTCACAGGCTCAAGTGAAAGGGCCAATGATCTTTTAGCCCTCATACATACTGATGTGTGCGGACCTATGAGTACTTTGGCTAGGGGAGGGTACGAGTATTTCATTACTTTTACTGAAGATGTGAGCAGATTTGGATATGTTTACCTCATGCGACATAAGTCGGAATCCTTTGAAAAGTTCAAGGAATTCCAAAATGAAGTACAAAACCAACTTGGAAAGAAAATTAAAGCATTGCGATCCGATCGTGGTGGTGAATATTTATCTCAAGAGTTTGGTGATCATTTGAAATATTGTGGAATACTTTCGCAATTGACTCCACCAGGGACACCACAATTGAATGGGGTTTCCGAAAGAAGGAACCGAACTCTATTAGATATGGTTCGGTCCATGATGAGTCTTGCTAACCTTCCTGCCTCATTTTGGGGATTTGCGCTTGAAACAGCGGCATTCACACTCAACAGAGCTCCGTCCAAAGCAGTAGAAAAGACGCCATATGAGATGTGGACTGGAAAAGTTCCAAAATTGTCTTTTCTAAGGACATGGGGTTGTGAAGTTTATGTAAAACGTTTACTTTCTGATAAGCTTTCACCCAAGTCCGATAAGTGTATTTTTGTGGGTTACCCAAAACAGACTAAGGGATACTACTTCTACAACCAAAGCGAAAACAAAGTGTTTGTTGCTCGCGATGGTGTCTTTCTGGAAAAGGAGTTTATTTCCAGAAAAACAAGTGGGAGTAATGTATATCTCGAAGAAATTCGAGATGAGCAACAAATGGATGAGGTTCACACCTCGTCAGAGACGACCCAGCATGAAAATGCTCAGGAGGCGGTGTATTCCATTCATGCGCCTTTTACCGTCCCACTTGGAGATAATCCATGCGAAGTCCCTCAACCTAATGAGGTGGAAACTTCTCCTGTTGTTCCCCAACGTAGGTCTAGTAGGACTGTCATTCCGTCAAAGAGATATATTGATTTCCTTTTGACTGAAAGTTCTGAAATAGAGATTTTAGAACATGAGGAACCTACTAGCTACACAAATGCTTTGACGAGTCAAGACTCCGAGAAATGGCTTGAAGCCATGAGATCCGAAATGGATTCGATGTTTGAAAATCAAGTATGGGACTTGGTTGCTTTGCCTGATGGGGTTAAACCCATAGGTTGCAAATGGATTTTCAAACTGAAAAAGGACAAAGATGGAAACATTGATGTCTTTAAGGCAAGACTAGTGGCAAAAGGTTTTAGACAAATTCATGGTATTGACTATGATGAAACCTTCTCACCAGTAGCCATGCTGAAATCCATTAGGATAATTCTTGCGATTGCTGCCTTTCATGACTATGAGATCTGGCAGATGGACGTTAAAACCGCCTTCTTGAATGGGTTCTTGAAAGAGGATGTGTACATGACACAACCACAAGGTTTTGAAGATCCAAACAGTCCAAGAAAAGTTTGCAAGCTTAAGAAGTCCATTTATGGGTTTAAGCAAGCATCCCGGAGTTGGAACCTCAGATTTGATGAGGCAGTCAAATCTTTTGGCTTCCTCAGAAATGAAGAGGAATCTTGTATATACAAGAAGTTGAGTGGGAGTAGTATTGCTTTCCTAGTCTTGTATGTGGATGACATACTTCTCATAGGAAACGACAAGACCATGCTTGAGTCAGTCAAGGAATGGCTTAAAAGTTGTTTTTCCATGAAAGACCTAGGAGAAGCTGAATACATCTTGGGAATAAGGATCCATAGAGATAGATCCAAAAGGCTGATTGGACTTAGCCAAGAGACTTATATTGATAAGGTTCTTGCAAGGTTCAAGCTGGAAAACTCCAAAAGAGGTTTCATTCCCATGCAACATGGCATTTCACTTGGCAAGACTCAGTGTCCTTCGACACCTGATGAGGTCAAGCGCATGAGTAATGTTCCTTATGCCTCTGCAGTAGGGTCCATTATGTATGCCATGGTATGCACTCGACCGGATGTTGCATATGCTTTGAGTATGTGCAGCAGATACCAGTCAAACCCAGGAGAGGCGCACTGGATGGCAGCAAAGAATATCCTTAAGTACTTAAGAAGGACTAAGGATGATTTCTTGGTCTATGGTGGAGATAATGAGTTGGTTGCCACTGGATACACCAATGCAAGCTTCCAAAGTGACAAAGATGATTTCCGATCACAATCTGGTTTCATATTTTGTCTCAATGGAGGGGCTGTGAGCTGGAAGAGTTCTAAGCAGAGTACCATCGCAGATTCTACAACAGAGGCTGAGTATATTGCAGCAAGTGATGCAGCAAAAGAAGCTGTTTGGATCAAAAAGTTCATTAGTGAACTTGGTGTAGTTCCTAGCATTGAAAATGGCATTGAGTTGTACTGTGACAACAATGGTGCCATTTCCCAGTCCAAGGAACCCAGATCGCACCAAAAATCCAAACATGTGCTCAGGAGATTCCATCTCATTCGAGAGATCGTTGAAAGAGGGGATGTGAAAGTAAGCAAGGTTCATACTGAGGATAACGTGGCTGATCCTCTGACTAAACCGCTTGCTCAACCTAAGCATGAGAGTCATACTAGGTCTATGGGGCTTAGGCATATGGGAGAATGGCTTTAGTTTGTTTACTTTATGTTTACAATTGTAAAGACATTTATTATGCTTTGAATGTTTATCAATAAAAGTTCATTCTTATTTAATTGTTTGGTTTAGTATTAAATAAAATGTCCAAATAACTTGTGTTTTCAAATAGGATTATCGAAAACGTTTTGATAATGGAACCCTATAAAGTGAACTGAAATCACAACTTATTAAGTCCCTAGTCTAAATCACTAAATTGGACATAAGTGATTTATGTGAAGACTAGCATGTAATTAATTGATAGTGCAGTTCCATGGGCTATGGAGACATAGGGATGTCTAATTGATTATATGGATGTATACTTGATGCATTGTGACTTGACCTAACTAGATTCTAAAAGTAGAATCAAACTTCTATATTTAGTGGATTCCTTAGACATGAGTATGTCTTAATAACCACGAGACAATTAGTTTAACTTTGACGCTGTTAAACGCCGCGCCGTAAAAGGAGGTTATAAAGGCAGTGATCAGGTGGGCTAAGAATTGAGTGGGAGTTATGGTCATACAAGAGTGAATAAGTCCTCCTATTTGATAGGAATGGTGTCTGGGCCTCTTGATGAGCGAGAACTGAAAATTGCATGGCCATGCGGAATGGGATTAAAAGTTAATCTTTATTTGAACAGTTCGAACTCGGCGATCAAGAAACTAGAATTTGAGAATAACAGTGTGTTATCAAATTTTGGCATTAAGAGACTTAAGGAATTTAGCATTGCGTTCTTGTCTTCGGACAAGTGGGAGATTGAAGGAATTATGTCCTTAGACATTTCCGGCAATTACTAAATATAAATAGGAATTAACTATGAAGATAATAAGTTAATTATTTTAGTAATCATATTTGCTTGCTAGAGAATAAATGTGATTAGCAGGACAATATTGATTGGACCTACAACTAAAATATATTAATCCTATAAGGTCACACATATAAGCATTAATTGGAATGGGCCCAAAAGGCCCGATGGCAACCGGTCTGTTAAGGGAAGAATGTTGGGCTTTGGTTTTGTGTTAACCTAAAACTCTCACATTATAATAGTTATAATGTCAGGGATTTAGAAATCACGTTCATTCAATATCTGACAAAAAGGAAAACACAAAAACCCTAATTCTAATTCTCTAAACGCCGTACATCCCAAACAAAGCAAGAGACAGATTGTGATCGTTCTCTTCCGTACTAGCATACGTGGGATTCAATTCGTGCTTGTGGACTGAGTAGAGGAGCAACAAGTGGGGCTCTAAGATCTTCGAAGCTTGCATACGAACGGGAGAACACGCTTCAAAGGTGATTATTCTTTCGACTTAATCTGATCTATACTATTGTTATGCATGAGATCCTGTGATAGATGTTAGGAAATTGTTTCCTGAAATTCCGCTTTATGCATCTATATGTTCCTACAAATGAAAGTATAGCTGATGGGCCATATGATGGTTATAATCACAAAGATGTAGAGGAGGACATAGCTGTAACTGCTGCTGTAGTTGTTGCTGTCACTGTTGTTACCGCTACTGCCTGCTTCTGTTACTGCTGTTGTCGGTTGTTACTGCTCTCTGTTTGCTACTTGCTACTGTTTGTTGCTTCTGTTTGCTAGTGCACTGAGTGTATTTTTTTTTCTGTTTTAAAATTTGGTGGTCTAAAGACCGGAGTTGACCGTAGTTGACTTTCTTTTTGTTTTCACTATTAGACTGTTTAGCAAACAAAAAAAATTGGTATTTGTGGATTTTTTTTTAAGAAACTATGAAATTATATCAATTCAAATTAATTGTGTATCGCATATGTTAATTGCACATTCATGATACATGTTAATATTATTTGTATATTTCAAAAAGTAAAAAACAAGTTGCATATTTTAAGTAAGCATAGTAGTAGTAGTAGTAGTAGTAGTAGTAGTAGTAGTAGTAGTAGTAGTAGTAGTAGTAGTAATAATAATAATAATAATAATAATAATAATAATAATAATAATAATAATAATATAACAACAATAACAATAATAACAACAATAACAATAACAATAACAATAATAACAACAATAACAATAATAACAACAATAACAATAACAATAACAATAACAATAAAATAATAATAACAATAAATAATAATAATAATAATAATAATAATAATAATAATAACAATAATAATAACAATAATAATAATAACAATAATAATAACAATAACAACAATAACAATAAAAATAACAATAACAATAACAACAATAATAACAACAATAACAACAATAATAACAATAATAACAACAATAATAATAATAATAATAACAATAATAATAATAATAATAATAATAATAATAACAACAACAATAACAATAACAATAATAACAATAACAACAATAACAATAAGAATAACAATAAGAATAAGAACAATAATAAGAACAATAATAAGAATAATAACAATAACAATAACAATAACAATAACAATAACAACAACAACAACAACAACAACAACAACAACAACAATAAGAACAACAATAATAACAATAATAGCAATAATAACAACAATAACAACAACAATAATAACAATAAGAATAACAATAAGAATAACAACAATAATAACAACAATAACAACAATAATAACAACAATAATAACAATAATAATAATAATAATAATAATAGTAATAATAATAATAATAATAATAATAATAATCCCAAACCTTTAAAATGCATGAACTCAAAACACTATGCTTAACAATAGTGTATTGAGTCACATTTAGGTGAAATTCACTATTCATAAGGAAAATTTTATTTTCCTTCCCTTTGAAAGCTCTATCAGCCTTGCTCAATCAACCGAGGTTCGATTCTTGATCCTTGCATATTTCCAACTATTTTTGCTATCCCTTTTCTCCTTTCCTTTCTTTCTTCTGATCCACCTCCTGGATCGTTATCAATTTCTAACCTAAGCTCCTCTCTCCTCTCTCCTCTCTCCTCTCACCTCCGCCCCCTCTCCTCAAATCAAACTCCACAACGAGCCACCAAATTCCGATCTTCCCACCACCATTCATGTGCCGTTCGTCACAGACTCAACCAGGTGGTGGCGGTGCTGCGTTCCAGCTGAATCGTTTCTTCGAGGCCGGATTTTTTTCCTGTCGCAACACCTAGACGCAACTTGTTCATCGAAAAACCCTAATTCCTCCGAGTTCATCTTCATCAACATCGATGCGATCCTGAATTTTCAGCAAATTCTCTCTCCTCCTCTGCCATGGCTGCCTTATGCAGGCTCATTCCCTTACGCTTCCGTGTTTTCTCTCGGACTTACAGTACCTTTACCCTTGAAGGTTTTATTTTTCAGTTTCTCCTAAAATTCAACTTTTCTTGTATCGAATTTGGTTATGATGTGAGTATTTTGATTTTTTGATGAAATGAGTTCTATTTTCAGGAATTGGAGGGAGTTTGCGGCATTTCAGTGACCAGAAAGTGCTGAAGATCGAGGACGAGGTGATCGAGGATGAGGTCAAGAAAATTCGGCGTGAATTAGATGCTGCCAAGGAGAGTTTCCTTAGAATTCCACATGCTCTTAAGTCTATGCCTAAGATGAATCCTGAGGGTATGGTACTACCACCATTTCAGATTAATTGATCACGTAACTAACTTTTCAGAATTTTAGTTCGTATAGTTTGCGACTGAAAATATTTGCACTTTGTTGCCGCGTTTCAGTTAGCATAGCAATGCATTGAACACCAATGCAACACCTATTTGCATAGTGTTAATTGTTAAAAGACAATATGAAGTGAAATGGAAGTAGTGATGTTTGTTTAATTATTTGTATGCACTTTGCTTCAGATTAGTAAGTGAATCGCACTTAAAATAACGTCAAAGAGATTTATATTAGAGGGAGTACTATTTGTTTGATGGTTTAAATGCACTTTGTTCGGCTTTGATTGCTTGGATTTATCATGTAGTATAGATCCGCTAAATCGCAGCCCTTGGCTTATGAACCACTCTCCTCTTGTCAAACTCGATAAATTTAGTGGCCCCACTGTCAAGCTAGAGCGGCTCCCTTGTCAAACTTGATATATTTATTGGCTCCACTGTCAAGCTCGACGCCATTGTTGTTGCCTCCATTATAAAGATTTTTTTCGGTATAGTTAGCTTCTTTTTTTCGGTTTACACTTTTGATTAAATAATTTATGATTTATAGTTTCATTCGTATGAGTGTGTGATGATATACTGATGTCAAAGTGGTTTTCTCTCTCTTTTGCTTGATCAATTTTGTTAACTTTCTATTGCTAAACAATACATTTAATTGTTTGTCATACTACTGTGATTTGAAAGTGTGATTTTATCAAGTCAAACGGACTTATTCAGGGGGCTCAACTCTGTTCCTCTTTGGCTGATTCAAAGATCCGGGGTGGGGATTGTCGTCTAATGGTATGGGCCTTCTGGTTGTTTGAAGCCTTTCTTAGGTGGTTAACAAGTTCTATAGTTGAGCAGTTCTTAAATCTGATAGTTTTGTATATCTTGGGTATTTTGAGTGATTTTTATTTCATGCTATTTTCAGATTTTGACTTGACTTGCATAGTCGTTGATCCGTCTGCAATATTAGCTGCAATTGTAACAGCTCTGAAGTCTGATCAAAGTCCAACTTACAGTCAAATTACTTGGATGTCATTTACTGATTTGAGAAATACATGGAGTGATTTCCCAAGGCAGTACACAGAGGAATACGAGCAATGTATCGAGACTATTCTATCAGCGAATAAAGGTATCTACATCATGGTTTCTATTTTTATGTATTTTGAGGGTTGGAGGGGTGGAGTGGTTTGTGCAGAGGCCTTATGTGTTTTGGTTTGTTTAATTTTGGTCACTGTTTTTGAAGAAATTGGCTCTTTTTTTTTTGAAAAATCTTCAAATCCCTCCTTATCTCAGGAGCAACGTATACAAATGAAGTCTCAGTGCAACAAATATGGACCATAATATCTTAAACTTACATATAATCAAACAACAAAAATCTTTCTTTTTGTGAAATTGACGTTTAGGGTGTGTTATTGATTAGTTTGCAATCTGAACCTTTTTTTTGTTTGCAAAAATCTTTGTTTTTGTATCGATGAACAGAACACATGTACTCTCCTTTTTTTTGAAGCTTGCATTGAATTTATGAGGTCTTTTCTCACACATTATTGCTGATTGCAGGAAGATTTTTCAAGAGTGCAGGAGATATCGTAGAAGTAAGATTTGCTCAGACCGTAATGGTTGTAACCTGCGAATGGGCATGGTGGCTGAGGCAACATATCTGCATAAGAGAGTCCATGTTCTATCAATGGTCCAATCAATGGATAGCATTGTGAGGTGCTTTTCTAGCTTGATCATTGAATTGATTCGATCTTTGTTTTTGTTAATCTATTGTGTTAATATCTTACTTTGTATGCTCCTTCATGATCTAAATTGAACTGGTCATTTGAGTTCATGGAAAAATTATAGTACATGGAAAAATTAAATTATAATTGACATTCTTGCAACTCACCTTGGGACTATGGTTGCCTTTGTGTCTCCTGCCACTTAATCTTTGAAAGCGTTATTTATGTCCTAACTATTCAAGTGTTTACATAAGTCTGTTTGTATCTTTAGAAAAAACAACTAGACGCGGATCCTATATCATACCAAGTGGTTGTTTGTTTTATTTTATTTTTGTTTAAAGCCACTGTCTATATCCTCAAAAGTCAAAGTACATTTCCTCTTGGGAATTATTAGTTGGTTGTCAATGTTTGTCCTCTGCATATATATATATAGAGAGAGAGAGAGTTTATTCTATAAGGAAGAAGGTTCATCTTAATATTTATGAGATGATTTTTTTTCTTCCATTTTTTGGGGGGTTTAAACAATCTGATTTAAGATAGTATTTGCTTGGCCATGCTTGAGTCTAAACTGCTCAAATGCTCAACTGAACCCTTCTGTTGCAAATTTAAGTGCTTTTATGTAAGGAAATTGATCAGTTGACATGTCTTGTATGAGTAAAACTGTCAACATACATAATCAAAAGCTCAATTTGTAATTTCTCAATTTTGTATGCCAACTTATATTAGATGATAAACTTCCCCTTAATAGTATTCTGAATCCTTTCTTTCAAGGCCACAAGGCCCACAATCGCTTATCTATTTCTTCTCCCTACATATCTAATCTAAACAACCTTCTTTCGCAAACTCGTAGACAATGAACACTCAAATATCCTAGATTTTGTTCCTTGATCGTCCCATTTCAAAAGAGAATAGAGTTTCATCACCAAATTAGGCTAAATTTAGGTCCTACAAATAATGTAAGAGAAAAAAAGCATGTAACTCTGCTCTTTCATAAAG
The DNA here is from genome assembly GCF_020520425.1 of Spinacia oleracea. Classification (NCBI taxonomy): domain Eukaryota; kingdom Viridiplantae; phylum Streptophyta; class Magnoliopsida; order Caryophyllales; family Amaranthaceae; genus Spinacia; species Spinacia oleracea. The sequence continues at coordinate 71,473,515 of NC_079491.1, read as the reverse complement.
AGGTTGAAACATCATAGACATATACAAGAATGCATAAGTCGTTGCTTAACTCTTATAGTACTCGGGGCTCAAGAGGGATAATTGCTTATGAAAAGTATGGCCAAGGAGGAAAGTTTTGTTGGGATCAATGATGAAGAACATAAATTACTACAACGCATTGTTTGTATAAGAGGAAATGGAGGGGAACAAGCTCCCTTGTTTGAATTGAAGGTTGTAGAAAGGAAGTGGAGGGAGAGGGATTACGGGTATCTATATCCCAAACCTTTAAAATGCAAGAGATTGGAGTATTGTGCTTAATAACAGTGTTTCACGTGCTTCCCTCCTGCTACACGTGCTTCCCTTCTTTTACCCATTTCCCCCAATTTTCGCTGCTCTTTCAACCTACCTCTCATCCGCCCCCTTCTCCTCTCTCCTCCATCCTTCGCTCCCTTCTCCACCGGACCACCATTTTTCTTCTTTTCACTCTCCATCATACCTTCAATTTCTTTATCCTCTAATCTCTTTCTCTATCTATCTATCGCTCGGACATGTGAAACCTCTACTCATTTGGTCGATTTTTGGATGATTTTTTCTTTGTTCTTCTTTTATAATTATTTAATTCTATTTCATTTTATGTTTTCTTGGGTGATTTGTTCTTTTGTTCTTCTTTTATAACTATCTAATTATATTTGATTATATTTTTCGCAGATTTGTGGATCTGTTAAATTTTTAATTTGTTTTTCGATTGTTAATATTGTTTATCGTTCTTCTTTTATGATTTTAGTAGACTTGTGGGGGTTCCCCCGCTGTTTTCATTAAATTATTGCAGATGATTGCTGTCTTTTTTTTCTGGTATTTTGATTTCAGTTGGAATTGAAGTTTCGGTAATTCTGTAGGGATCAAAAGACAATTTGTATCAGTGTTTAATGTCTGTGTTGTCTTTAAGAAGTAAATTAGGCTGGTAAATTTCAGTTGATTGATATCTGTTCATTTTTTGGGGGGTTTCTTCTGATCTTAGGCATTTCTTGAGTTAGACTTGGTTTAACTCAATTTGCTGAAACTGTTAATTTATTGTTCTTCGGTCTTTGGTGTTTAAATGGAATTTATTGGCTTTTCGAATTTCTATACATTGTTTACTAGCTAGCATTATGTCATTACGTCAAAAAAAAAATTGTTTCCTATAATATAGGGAGGATTTAGGGCTTTGCAAGCAAGTATGACTCTAAACGGTACTATTTGTCCAAGTTGTATTTTGTTTGACTTAAATTCTTATATGTACGACCTTAAAATCCATATGGAGAGAGAGAGAGAGAGAGAGAGAGAGAGAGAGAGAGAGAGAGAGAGAGAGAGAGAGAGAGAGAGAGAGAGAGAGAGAGAGAGAGAGAAATATGGAGGGAGGAAGAATAGGTTCGTCTTCTATTAGCTAATCTTCTCCTATTTGTAATGAACTGTTTTTGTGATTTAGTTGTTGTTCGAATAAGAATTGTCTCTTTTAATCAACTTGAAACCACTTACTGATGTTTATAGAAATAAAAGTTCAAACAGGGGGGAAGGGTGTGGGCTGTGGGGAGAACAACAAAATATTCATGGTTCAATAAAGCAACTGTAAAAGTTCTTAACTCACTAATAATTATTGATGTTGCTTCAAGTTGTGATACGAAGTTGCTGAATTCTATCACACAACGACTTAGGGGGTCGCACGCCTGTATAATGAATTCGCATTCAAGAACAAGTGGTTTTAGTTCCAGAACTTTATTTACGAAATAAATGTTCATTCATTTTTCTAGAATTCAGGACTTGCTCCAAGTTTTCAGGTTTCAAAACCTTAGTTTACAAGAATAACAAGACTGATAACTTGTAATGCTTGTTTATGATTGGTACTTGCTATTGAGCAATGAAATTAGGTGACATGTTGGCCGTGATGTTTGCTTGTTGTCCTGCTCACTAGAAAAAAGTAATTAGTTTATGGTTACTCTTATGTTGGATGGATGGGTTTTGGAAAGGCTTCAGGGGAGGTGGTGGTTCTGAGAAACTGTTTTTCAAGGCAGAACGGACGCTGAATACATTTAGTAAAACAGAGTTGAGTGCAACTCTAGCCGGAGGGAACGGCACAAAATTTGTATTTGCAATAAGAGGTTGCTTTTCTTTTGAACTTTCACCATTTATCAAGACAAATATGTAGTAGCTCATAAGCACATTTATATTTCTGTTACTAAATTTCTTACTGTCCAATCTTTCTTTTGCTTGTGAGTTGTGATTGCTGCATCCTTGCATCAATGATAGATTATTTGTGAGTTTGACAATAGTTTTCATTGATGCAGACAAATCTCATTTACAAGTTTGGTTTCAGGAAACATTTCTTGGGGAGGACCAAATTTATAGTAACTATGTATATTTCCTGGATTTTGCGATTATTGCTTCAATTATTTTGATATTTTTAGTTTTTATACATTGGGTACAACCGATGGTTGATTTTGAAATGCTTCTACCAAACTTGCAATGCCACACAAATTTACTCTATTTTTTCCACACACAAAACTTCTAATACTCCCCGCTTGATGGTTTAAGGTTGAAGAAGAAGAAAGGAAGCTTGAAGCTGAAGAAACAGAGAAGCAGTGCTCGAAAGTAAACACTGAACTGAAAGAATAGGAGATTAAATCCAACCGTTTTAAAGAGTTGGAGGAGAGGTAGCCAAATCTTAGTTTCCAAGGGGAATATATCTTATGAACAGTAATATATCGTATGATGATTAATGTTCTTTAGTTTCCAAGGGGAAGTGTTGTGTTTTAGATTTAAGTATCACGTTACACTTTGTTTCAGGTACTGGAATGAGTTCAATAGCTTCCAGTTTTAACTAATATCACATAAGGTATGTTGGATTTGTCTTGCATTCTTTATTGTTTTTAATAATTTCGTAAATTTGTGATTTTTAGACTGAGCATTCATTTGTTTAGTTTTCTACTGGCTTGTCTAACACTGTTCATGTCTTTGTATTCCATTTGTTAGGTTAACCAGCATGAGGACGAAGATAATAGGCGTGTCTTCTTTCATGGAGATCTCAACCAACATCTTTAAAAACGGGAGATTACCGCCTTTTAACTCGATTGATGCAGTGAGGTTTAAAGAGGAGATAAAAAGGTGTGCGAGAGGTGTTATGAGATATGCAGACTATTGTAGTAGCTCTTGTGATCTACATAAGGATGGTGGTTTGGTGAATGTTTTTTCAACTCAAAATATGGAAATGAAGGTGGAAATCTTTGTGTAATTGAATTTTTTTCGCTCAGCGCCTTTTCCCGAGGTTTTCTCCCCTAATTGCTCTTCTTGTTTGCTAATTTTGTTCTGACAACTGATTCCAACTAGTAATAATAAGAAAAAGAAGAAGAAGAAGAAGAAGAAGAAGAAGAAGAAGAAGAAGAAGAAGAAGAAGAAGAAGAAGAAGAAGAAAATGTTACCTATTAGTTAACAAGGTGTTACATTAGTTTGCAAAAAGTGATCCATAATGTCAAATGAAGTGTTACTTTATGTCAAAAGATGATTGAAAAATGTTACCTAATAATGAACAAGGTAAACGTGATACATAATGTCGGATAAAGTGTTACTATATGATTGAAAAATGTTACTATAGATAAGTAAGTGTTACCACTACTACAAAAACACCTTTTGGAGTCGCCTCTTAACCACTTATAGAGTCGCCTCATGGGCGACTCCACAGGGGGCGATTCTATAGGTACCCCCTTTATGTGTCGCCTGTGACCCGACGCTGTAGGTCGGTTTATGTGTTGCGTCTTACGTTAGAGGCGACTTCGAAGAGGAAATCTATGGATTTGTATGTACTTTTCTGAGTCGCCTAATTCGTTTTAGGCGAAGCATATGGGGCACTATCGTGTCGCCTGCTTCGTTTGAAGCGATTCAAAGGGACTCTATGGTGTCATCTAATTATGTTGAGGCGATTCAAATGTACTCTATGGTGTCGCCTGTTTATTTAGAGGCGACGCATATGGTACTATTTAGAGTCACCTACTTTGTTAAGGCCATGTATATGATACTCTATGGTGTCGCCTGCATTTTTCGAGGGGATGTATATGATATTCTATGGTGCCGCCTCCTTTATTGGAGGCGATGTATATGATACTCTATAGTGTCGCCTACTCCATTTGAGGTGATGTATATGATACGCTATGGTGTCGCCTGTTTTTTACGAAGCGACGCATATAGTAATTTACGGTGTTTCCTACATAGTTGAGAAGCGACAAAAATGGACGTCGACGATGTTGTAGATGCGCCACATTTTTTTCTAAATGGCCACATTCAGACCAATCGCTATTAAATGGCATAAATAAAAATTCAAACCACTGCAATATTATCTCCAAAATTGATAAAAGTCATACATAGTACTTTTGTATTTTTACATATTAGAAAATATTGGGTACAAATTTAAGAAGTTTATGTCAACTAAGTGTCAAACTAAAATTAATTAACTATAAACAATTATCAATGAAAAATCTACACCATCTTTCACGAACATCATCGATAACTTCTCGAGTATATGCCTCCAGAGTGAAATGCTACATACACAAAACCAAATGCATAGATATATTAGAAACAATGCAAGTACACTCAAATAAAGATGGTTGTGGGCCGGGTCGGGTCGGGCTTCGTGCCAAGCCCACGGGCCGGGCCCACACCAGGCCCACGTTGTTTCGTGTCGTGCCAAAAAGTTAAAAACAAGGCCCAGGCCCGGCCCAAGCCCACGTGCTTTCGTGCCGGGTCGGGCCGGCCCGCCGTGCCTAAGGCTAATTTGACTAAATTTAACGTGCTTTGTCGTGCCGGGTCGAGTCGTGCCGTGCCTTGTCGTGCTTTTTCCAAAAAATTAAGGCCCAGGCCCGGCCCACGACTTCGTGCCCGTGCCGGGCCGTGCTTTTTGCGTGCTCGTGCCGGGCCGTGCTTTTTTCGTGCTGGGTCGGGTCGGGTCGAGCTTCGGGCCGGCCCGGCCCACAGCCATCTTTACACTCAAACAAGCAAGTGCAAATTTAAAGATAAAAAATATGATGCGTTAATTACCTTGTGCTAATTTAACTCAGGCTTTTCTGTATAGTGTCGTAACTCTTTTGTATCTGAATCGACAACCAATTCACCAAATAGGTTGGTTGACTCACATAAACCTGCAGATAGAGTCACTATCAACTATTAAGAGTTCATCTAATAAGAGGAGAAACCCTAAAGACTGATTAAGCATGCAACATGAAATCTTTTACTTGTTCTTCAAGGGTTTTAGAATGTCATTTATTCCATAAGTACTACCATGAAATCATGACAATTGATTATGGACACGTGAATTATTCATGAAAAACAAAAAACATAACAGAGAGCTGAAAGAGAACAATCTGAAATGGGTAGGAAAACAGGTTCCAAATTATTTTACATGACGAACGTCTGTACTAATTGCAAAGATTTCAGTTTATCAACAATGAGACTGATATAAAGACGCAGCAATGTGCTGATCCTCATCAAAACACTACTTATGCGATTTTGGAGACAGAATTACAAATCCTAATACATACCTATTTCCATCAGTATTTCCAGTTTCCAGAGAGCTATCATCCTGAACATTGGTCAAAACCTGCAGTCACAAGGACTTTTTAGTTGTCGGGGTCAAAACATCGGCACACGGGTATAATTAATGATAAAACTACAAATGACAACCAAATTTGCAGAAGGTCTTTCTCAAACTGGCTTGTATTCACTCATCTCAAGGCATATCCGTTGTTCCCAGACCAACTAATGGTATTTAGAATTACAAGTAGGCGCAAAAGATTGATAAGTTCTGAAGGACCAAACTTCATTTTATTCTCCAATCTTCATACAATTTATATAGGAGGGACTGAAAAAACCCAGCACTACCACAGTCAAGGGTAGTCGTTTGGGATATCTCTCACTACTAGACTACCAAACATAGAGGTAAGCAAAGCTTTTCACTTTCAAGGGTTTTAGACTGCTGAAGTACATATCAGCCATCTAAATGGTGAAGTTCATCTCATTCTCAGCCAATGAAATGCCGAATCTCATAAATGAACCTTCAGTGATACAGCTAACAACATAATCCTTGTAAATGGAAGGGAATTCAACTGTATCTAACAGGTTAAACTCCTACGATCGAAAAGTAATAAATCCTTATTACAATACGACCTCTGGATCTTGATTACCCCAGGAGTTTGGCTTGGATATGATTATAACATCAGTCAGTGTAACTAACAAAGTGATCATTAAGATATATTCCCATACTACTGATGATCAATTGATCATAAGCAGACATTCTGATCCAACTAGCACGCAAATGCCTTCATCAAAGATTTAGTAGCCTTCCTTGATGATGGACATTAAACAGCATAGTGAAAAACTAGAGTACATGATATATTTATGTTTATGTACTCCCCTTTATTCCAAAAGATATGTCTTATTCTACATTATTAGACATAACTACTTGGACCAGAAAAATGAAGGGAATGAAAAGGAAACCTGTGAGCCGTGGTGTAAGATCGATTTCAAAAGGCGACTATACCAGCAGTACTTGCAAGAATTCAACAAGTGTAATTAATTGATCATGAAGAATCAGAAGAGCGGAAGAATAGAATTTCCAGCATGACAAAGATTGAGGATCTTCAAGAACATGATGAACCTCTACTAGCAGTACTTGGTATCGATAACCATAGAGACTATTTCTGCCAACAACAAGCTCATGCATTCAGAACTAGTCACAGCTACACACAGGAAGCTTATACTTGTATGAAGGAATCAATTTCTCACATTAAATCTGTAGGAATATATGATTCTATGATGATGTCTGAACTTGCCATAAAGGTAATGCAGACAACAGAGTAATGCAGAAATACATCAGGATTCATTACTTGTGATACTACTAATTGTAGTTATACTTAAATGTGGAAACTATCATGAATTTCGTTCAGTTAATTTTACTATACGTATGGTAAACATTACATATTAACAACTCAGTGAACTCACATCCAAAACCAGCAAACTATGATAAACTCCCTTAAGTATAAATTCTTTTAACACAACCAATGATAATTTCATTTTAGAATAAGATCAATAAGATCTACTATTTTAGAATAAGATCAATAAGATCTACTATTTTAGGATAAGATCAATAAGATCTACAAAAAAAGCTTGCATAATTCCCATCCATTAGTTCTAACCCTGTAATAAAACCAAACAATTTTGAACCTGACATAAAAACCCCTAAAATTCCAGAAAAAAGTGGGTAAAAAGAAACCGAGTCCTCCCTGTTATCGGTGACTTTGAAAACCAATTTTCCATCACACTGTCGATAGCATCGAATAACAAGTCTGCATTGTGCGGGGAATCAAAATCAACAACCCAATCTCGGAGGTCCAACAACACAAAACCTAAAAAATAGATAATAGATTGAATGATGATGGATGGGACTTACAGATCGAAGATCAGCACAAAATGATTTCACGGATCCCTCCAAGAATTCATCCCAACAACTAAGATTAAATTTTTAATTATACTCCTACAAAATGAAAAAAATAATATAGCGCATAAACCCTAAGATTAGTAAAATTGAAATGGGGAGAAATTTGAGAAAAGAACAATTTAGCAATTTCATCCTCTACTTGTTGATGGAGGTCGAGTTTCAATTTCTGGAGTATTTCGTTAGTGGAGGTTTTCGCTGATGGAGGTTTTTCGCGGATGAGGGTTTAGGTTGATGGAGGATTTTTAATTTCTGGAGTATTTCCTGACTTTCTTTTTGAGGGAAAAATTTTCTGACTTCATGAATCAGTTTACATCACAACTCATAAGGAGTAGGACGTGACTTTTTTTTTAAAGTATTTTTAATATATATTTTTTAAAGTAGGCGCTCAATAGTCTCTTTGACGAGGGAATATAATAAAAAATTACATTTATATCTAACGAGTCGCCTATAAACAAAAGGCGACATATAATGTCAACTATATAGTGTCGCCTACAATATAAGAGGTGACACGTAAACTATATGTATCCCCTGCAATGTACAACGCGACACGTAAAGTATACGCGTCCAACTTTATAGGGGAGGGGACTCGTAAACGTTTGCTTTTAGAGTCGCCTACTCAATAAAAGGCGACTCTAAAAGCTTATGTGTCGCCTAATAAGTTGCAGGCGACACGTAAGCCTTTTATTTCGTTTTTTATTTTGATTTATGGAGTCTTATGAGTCGCCTGCTCTATAATAGGGTACTCTAAAAGCTTATGTGTCGCCTATTTGTTTGAGGCGACCCAAAAAGTCCGACTCCATAAGGTGTTTTTGTAGTAGTGTACATAAGAAATAAAAAGTAACACTTTAAAAATGATACCAATATATAAAAAAGTGTTACATAAGAGGGTTACAATAACACTTTTAAAAGTGTTACCATACGTTATCCAAAGTATTACATAAGACCTTAGGGAACATGAGCGGATGTATCACCCACTAAAGTGTGACCTATTGTCTATAGTAACACTTTTACCACTTTATGTATCACTTTTTGGGTGTTACTTAAGGTTAATTATGTACTAATGACATTAGGTAACATTAGTAGCTTGTGAAATGAAACAGTCAACGCAGGGATCAAAACAAATGAAAAAAAGTACGTCTACTTGGAGCTGTTGTGGATTCTTCTGTTTGCTTCTGCTTGGACGTACTAGATGTTGCAGACTGGTTATATATTTAGGAAGTGTTAATTGGTTTTATTTTCTGTTTTGGAATTTGGTGGGTCTAGAGACCGAACTTGACCTCGGTTTACTTTCTTTTTTGTTTTGATTATTAGATTGCTTAGCCAAACAAAAATATTGGTGTTTGTGGATGTATTTTTAAGCAACTATGAAATTATATACAATTTAAATTATTGTCTATCGTATATGTTAATTTCACATTCGTGGTTGTTGTACATGTTAATATTATTTTATACTTTAAAAATATAAAAAATGTTGCATATTTTAAATAATCACAGTAGTAGTATATATAGTAGTAGTTGTTGTAGTAGTAATAGTAATAGTATAATAATAATAATAATAGTAAATAGTAATAATAATAATAATTATTATTATTATTATTATTGTTATTAAAAGAAAAATGTTACCTATTAATTAAACAGGTGTTACATTAGTTTGCAAACAGTGATACATAATGTCGAATAAAGTGTTACTATATGTCAAAAGATGATTGAAAAATGTTACCTAATAATCAATAAGGTGTTACATTAGTACGCAAAACTGATACATAATGTCGGATGAAGTGTTACTATATGATTGGAAAATGTTACTGAAGATAAGTAAGTGTTACATAAGGAATAACAAGTAACATTTCAAAAATGATACTAATGATATTAAAAAGTGTTACATAAGAGGATTTATAGTAACACTTTTAAAAGTGTTACCATATGTTAACCAATGTGTTATATAAGACCTTAGGGAACATGGGCGGATGTATCACCCACTAAAGTATTACCTATTGTCTATAATAACACCTTTACCACTTTATGTAACACTTTTCAGGTGTTACGTAAACTCAATTATGTAGATGTAGATAGTTTGGTCCTGACCTGAAACGATCTGGAAAGATTGGTTCTAATTTGGACATTATCTGACATGATCTAGACAGATTGATTCAGATATGGACATGATTTAGACATATATATTCGATTATGGCATGATCTAGACATGCCGGTTATATTCTAGACATGATATGGACATATCAACTCTGACCTGGACATTATTTAGATATATCGGCTCTGATTTAGACATTATTTGAGAACATCTATTTTGATATAGACATGATCCAGAAAAATAGCTCGCACCAATCTGAGAATCGAGTGAGCCACACTTGCGTGCAATGATGCGGTGGTGAACCTCTCTTTCGAATTAAGTGCTCTCCAAACAGTGCGGGAGGATTTCCCATTACACGGTCTAACAAATTAGTTTTGATATGGATATCCCTTACAATCAATGTTGATTTGGAGGTGTCTGAACATATCGATTATAATCTGGATAAATTGGTTATGTGGATTTTAAAGTTCTTATTTTGTTATTGTTTTTTTTTATTGTGTCTTAAATAAATCACAGTACACCTACACCAATAACTTATTATTATTATTATTATTATTATTATTATTATTATTATTTGATCTAATTTGACCTAAATTTATTTTGTTGATCCGATCTTAAATCTATGACTACGGTGGACCTATATTTTCCGAACCACTAAAATCGTTTTCTTACGATAAAACAACGAATTGAAAATTTGAAATATATTCGTAATGAGTATGAGAACACTACCAAGTGTCCAAGTCGTCTTAATAGATATAGAGGTTCTCAAAGTAAGAATCCGGAGATATTGGGTAGATTTTGAAAGTGACTTTCCATAATTATACTCCTAGCTTATATGGCATCTAGCTGGCATGGAACGCTCTAGACTCCCTTTTTTTTTTTTTTTTTACACTAATATAAACCTGGTTCATGCTAACTTAGCGTGGACCAGGGCAACAAAGTAATTTTCATGGGTAACATATGTAACTGTCACGTGACAGTTATTTTGTAATTTTAAATAGTAACTATATGCGTATTACAGTAACTATGTGTTTTAAAGAGTTACTATGTGTTTTGAAGAGTTTTAATGCGATTTGTGTCTAGCCCACTTTATATACGTTTTAAACTTTTTTATTTTTCAAAATTTCAGATCTACATTCTGTTCATTCTCTTTCATTTTCTCTCTATACTTTTCAAAATTTAGCCCAAATTTCTAGGTTTTGTTCGATTTTTTTCGTAATTATCTTATAATTCTTATGATTGGATCTATTTGATGAGGAAAAATTGGAGGAAGTAGTAGATCAAGAAGGAGGTTCGTCGTTGCCGAAATCGAATCGAAGAATTTGCGCTCGCCTACAAATCTTCGCAAGAATTTTTAGAGATCACATCTCGGTTTGTTGTTTTTAAAAAAAAAATTAAGTCTATTTTTATTTAAAATTGAAAATATTTGTTGTTTTGAAGAAATTAATGTTTGTGTTTTACCAAAGTATCGTTTTCACTTCGCGAATTCGATCAGTGACTTCACGATTTTAAATAGTAACTATATGGTTTAAAGAGGTACTATGTAATTTTAATGGTTACTATATGTGTACAATAGTTACTATATTATTTTAATGGTTACTATATGTGTACAACAGTTACTATATGTGTACAATAGTTATTATTTTGTTGAGTGATTCGAAATGTTTGTTGTTTTGTTGAAATTAGGGTTAGTGTTTCACATAGTTAGTATATAAATGATATAGTCACCTTTAATTTATGTTGCGAATTAGTGTTTTTAATAGTCACTGAAATGTTCGTTGTGTTTATGTTATTAGTAGTTTTTAGAGTAACTATACTTTTTTTAAAAGTTACTATAACTTTAAAACAGTAACTATGTGTTTAAAATAGTCATTATATTTTTTAGAAAGTTATTATAAGTTTAAAACAGTAACTATGTATTTAAGATAGTTATTATGTTATGAACAGCTAATAGTGACTTTTTGATAAATAATAGTTACTATACGATTACATTATGTACTATGTTATTTAGAGTATGTATTTGTCCGCTTCTTAGATAGTGACTATATGATTATAATGGTTACTATATGTGTTCAATAGTTACTATATATATTTTAATAATAGTCACTATATGTTTTATATAGTTACTATATGGTTTATATAGTTACTATATATTTGATATTTGTATAAGAAAATAATACGAAGTATCAATCACATGTTATTCCAGGTCCTAAAGTTGCACTATCTAGTGACGAATCTCCAAAAATACTTTACAATATCATTTGTATAAGAAGAAATAATGCCTTAAATTTAGAAAAAAGAGACAAAGGCTGTGAACTTTAAGAATTGATGCAGCAAAGCACAAGAGGTAGAAATAGTGTTTGTTGTTTGGGTGAAATTAGGGTTAGTGTTTCATATAGTTAGTATATAAATGAAATAGTTACCTTTAATTTATGTTGCGAAATAATGTTTTTAATAGTCATTGGAATATTCATTGTGTTTATGTTATTAGTAGTTTTTAGAGTAACTATATTTTTTAAAAAGTTACTATAACTTTAAAACAGTAACTATGTGTTTAAAATAGTTACTATATTTTTTAGAAAGTTATTATAAATTTAAAATAATAACTATGTGTTTAAGATTGTTACTATGTTAAGAACAGTTTATAGTGACTTTTTGAAAAATAATAGTTACTATACGATTACATTATGTAATATGTTATTTCGAGTATATTTTTGTCTGCTTCTTAGATAGTGACTATATGATTATAATGGTTACTATATTTGTACAATAGTTACTATATTATAATAATAGTCACTATATGTTAAGCTAGTTGTTGTGTGATTATAATGGTTACTATATGTGTACAATAGTTACTATATTATTATATTAGTTACTATATGTTTGAAATAGGTACTATGTTTATTTTATCATGATGTGTTACCATATGTTTATTTTCTTCAATAGTTACTATATTATTTTTATAGTTACTATATTATTTATATAGTTACTATATGTTTGAAATAGATATTATGTTTATTTTATCATGACTTGTTACCATATGTTTATTTTCTTTAATAGTTATTGTACGTTTTATATAGTTACTATATTTTTGAAATAGGTACCCTGTTAGTTTATTATGTTATGTGCATGTTTTTATGTTATTCTATATTTTTAATATAGTTACTGTATTATGGATAGAGTTACTATATTATTATCACATCATGTCTGCAACTTTGTGACTAAATGACCATCAATAATATTTATAGGTATTATATCTTGTATTATAATAACTATATGTTTGGTATAGTTTTTTATGTATATTATAATGTTCTTTTCATGTTCTCTGTTGTCTTCTATGTTATTAGTAATACGAGTTACTATGTTATGATCACAACAACTATATGATCATAACAATAACTATATCTACAACCTTGCTCGTATATGACTATCATTAATATTAAGAGTTACTATATCATGTATAATAGTAACTATATATTTTTAATAGTTATTATCTTATCATTATGTTCTTTTTATGATCTTTCTTTGTACTCCATGTTATTATTAATAAAAGTGACTATATTATTTTGACAGTAACTATATGACTATAACAATAACAATAACTATATATGCAATTCTGCAAGTATTTTACCATCGTTAATTGTAAGAGATACTATATGATGCATAATAGAAACTACACGTTTTACATAGATACTATGTTATTTTTTCATATTTAAATGTTAAATTATTAACTTAGTTTAAATATTATTGATTCAGAAATACAAATATGATGCACCCAGAATTGGAATCGTGCAAAGAATAAATTCTGCAAGGAAAACAAAAGCAGGAGGAGAAGAAGAAAATCCTGACAACAATGGAAACCAAGAACGTGGTAGAGGAAGGACATGATGTGTTGGTGGAAAAAAGAGACGTGGTCCACGTGAACGTGTCGATTAGTATTTTTTAGTTCAAAAAACATTTGAGTTTAACATGGTTTATTTAATAGATGCAAAGAATTAGAATGTCGTAGCTAAAACAACTAACCAAGTAGTTAATGTTTTCTTTATTATTGTTCAAGAGTTATAATTACTGTTACTTTTGATATAGTTACTCTTTTATATTTCAGTAATTATGTGATATATAATAGAAAAATTACTATATGACCTCTAAACCATCTATATCATATTGTTTATTTTTTATAGTATAGTAATTGTTTTACAGCTAAAGTTATTTTTCTATATAATATAGTTAATCTTTGGATAGAATAATTGTTCTCATCGAAATTACTATATTATTATTATTTATTTCATAGTTACTCACTACGACAGAAAATGCTTTTAATAGCGCTTAATAATGCTTTTAATAGCGCTTAATAATGCTTTTAACAGCGCTTCTTGAAGCGCTCTTGATTGCTCCGCTATTAAAAGTAAAAGGTACCTTTAATAGCGCTTCTCAAAAGCGCTATCATATGTAACATTAGGATAATTCAAATGTTTATTTCATAGCACATTATAAGCGCTATTAAAGAAACGCCGTTAAATATTTACCGCCATCTTTTAAATTATTTTCTAATAGCGGATGTATATGAAGCGCTATAAAAGGTTATATATATATATATATATATTTGTAATACACCTGAAAAATATTTAATTTTTTGCACAAAACAACACCATATATTGAATAATAGTAATAGTTGAAAATTAATTTCCAAACCTCAATTAAAATAATTTTTGCAATTGTCACCCTAATAAAACCGATTACATAGATCTGAACTAAAATTCTAAACATTAAACTACGTAAAATACATTAATTAACAGAGGCTTATGTTTGTTGGTTCCGTCAACGTAACCTAGCTATTATACAGTTGTTGAACAACGTGGTGCACCCATTGAGTCCTTACTTTGTCAATATGCTCTGTCATAACTTGGAAACTGGCAATCTGAAAAAAGTACTGTGAAAGTGTATAAGATATTCATACATATAGAAGGGGGAAAATATTAAATACGAAAGAAAGAAAAGCTCCATTTAAATTTACAGTTTCAAATATATACATGAGTATCTAAATACGTGTCATATATGAAAGAAAAAATCCATTTAGAGGCTTCTCTATTTCTTCCTACTAACTCGAAAAATACTTGCACGACTTCATTTACCCAAGTACTAAAATTTTCTCTTAAGTCATTCTCAATCTGGCAATCAAACTTAAACTTGTTCTTATCATTCTTTAACTTATTAAATACATGGTAAATATTTTCATCCCTAATAAATCCATTGCCACCATATTTGGCCCCGAAGTAATCAACATCTCATTCAAATAACTAACATCATACACCTTCAAAGGAAGTAATCAACATCTCATTCAAATAACTAACAACATACACCTTCAAAGGCAATGTATTTGTTATTGAAGCCACTTGCAAGATGACAAAGAATCAGACAAGTTGTGCCAAATGAAGCTCAGTTAGGGACCCACAAGCCAAACAGGTTCATAGAAAGATTCAGAGTTTGGAGACTAGTATAGGATTTAGCAGTTATGGCCTCAAAAAAAAAAAGAAAAAAAAAGAGGCCCAGATTGTTTGTTAGCTGACAGGTCAAGGATCTGTAGTTTACTTAATAATAGTATTTCTGGATGAACTGAGAAAATCTTTTCACAACAATCCATTCAAGTTGATAATAGAATGATCAATAGTGTTAAAATTTGCGTATAGAGTGAGTAGATTGACATGAAGAACTCCCTGCAGGCAAGTCGACAAGAGTAAGATGCAATTTCCAGAAGGTATTCCAAATGCTAACTGTGATAAAGAAAGCAACAAAAAATCTTCCCTCCTTTAAATACAAGCTTCACTGTCATGCACAGTTTGTCAGTTTCAAAAGGCATTGAATCTCCTGAAGTCTAAAAATAATTCATCTAGAAAGCAGGATAAGAGGTTCAAACTTCACAGACTTGTTATTCTAATTTTACAAACAATTCTCTAGTCAAAACCCTTCAAAGAAACGCAGCATAAGAGGTTCAAACTTCACAGACTTGTTATTCTAATTTTACAAACAATTCTCTAGTGAAAACCCTTCAAAGAAACTGTGATAAAGAAAGCAACAAAACAAATTCTTCCCTCCTTTAAATACAAGCTTCACTGTCATGCACAGTTTGTCAGTTTCAAAAGGCATCGAATCTCCTGAAGTCTAAAAATAATTCATCTAGAAAGCAACATAAGAGGTTCAAACTTCACATACTTGTTATTCTAATTTTACAAACAATTCTCTAGTCAAAACCCTTCAAAGAAACGCAGTCACAAATAACAAAACTTCTTCGGGAATAAGAGTGAAGGGAATCAAAAACAAAAACACAATGCAGGGAGATACTGGGAAAATACTCTGGAAAACAAAGAGCATAAAGAGCACAATGTAGACAACTAAAAAGTATTATAATGACTTGGAACTGTAAAATGCAAGTTAGGGAAGTGAATAATCAATATCAGAGAGTATATTATATTTCTGCTTGGGGCACTCAGAGTTTAAGTAGTATGTAAGAGAACTTAACTAGTTGTAATACAAATGTAAAAGCACTTAGAATTTAAAGAGTATGTAAGCAAGCATAACTCATTTGCAACACAAATACCTAGGTAGAGTTTAAAGAGTATGTGAGCCAACATACCTCATTCCATCCCAATCTCTGACTGTTTATGAGATATTCATTGTCATTTAGTAGCTTCTGACCACGATAAGACAAGCGAAATTATGTCAATACATGTCGCCTATCAATAGGAAAAGATAAAACGAAATCAATTAATCATAACGAGTTGAAAAGAAAATAACAAAACCAAAATCAAAACCTGAGTATTGACCCTCTGGTACTCTCAAGGCGCCTCCAAAATAGAGATATCTCAGTCAAAGAAAATAACATAGAATCACAGAATCAGATAAGATTGAAACCAAATCACAAACCATTAAGTTTAACTAAAATTATAATCAGATCAAATTAATAATAAACAAATTAAATCTCAGAACATAGTAGAAACCTTTTAACTAACCTGAAAAGTGTTATGTAGTAGTGTATATACGCTATTAAAGAAACGCTATAAAATGTCATATCAGTAGTAGTGTATATACCCTTGATCGTGCAAATATAGAATTTCACAACAGAGGTTTTAAAAACCTGCTAACAACGTGACACTACTTAGATTTCATCTTCTCTTTCTCTTTTATATCTCACATTCAAATGTAGTCAATAATACGAGTACATCGTAAGGTACCACAGACATACATACTGATAGTTCCTTTCATACAAGAAATGCAGGAGGTCAAAGACTGTCTTGAGTGTGCTGAACAATGAGCCCAAATTCTATGTTTTTACCAAAATTCCATAAATTAATTATTGGGCCTCTTCTCCTCTACACTCTGAAGTTATGGTTATGTTATTAGGTCTATAGCAGGCAAGGCAATTTGGGAACCATGTGGTAATTGCAGTAACCACCTTACGGCTCTTCAAACTCTAGAATCTAGATAACGCCCCCAAAGAAATTGTTAATATTGTAATTTATTAGGTCTTTGGTTTTAGATTTTAGTCACATCAAATGTATTAAAGGTAGATCCCTGGTGTCTGAAGCCCACATGTTAGCTACAGAAGTTAGGAGCTAGTTTTTGTTTCTAGTTTGTTTCGTTGCCAGAAAAAATAACTTTTCGAGTTTGTCATTTCAGCTTATTATCGTGGAGCCATTGGTATTCTGCAGGTGTACGATGTTACTGATGAGTCATCATTTAATAGTAATATTCTCTACATACATTGGGACTTTTAGGAGTAGACCTTGGTTCTCTTTAATGACTAATTTCGGAATTCTATAAGGCCTCTTATGTTATGGATATCTGTGGCTTTTGAAAACAAACATGAATCAAATCCAAAAGCTCCAAGATCTTTAGCGATTACAGGAACAAATGTAGTTAACTGGGACAGTAGGCGGCTTACACGTCCCACTGTGCCGAGATGTGAGGTGCAGATGGGAAGGACCGAAAGAGAAAAGCCTAACTTACTAAGAACAAAAGAAAAGGTTCCTAAGCAGTGTAGTCTTTCCTGGATAAATTAAGGATTTGGGGCTTCTCTTGCTATCCTACTATAATCAGCAAATATCAGGTGATAAATCTTCTTGTACTACTGCTATTGCCCCTCCCTAAGCACTCACTAGAGTGAGAACAACCGTTTCCGTGGAAATGTATATTTCGGACAGAGAAGCTTTATCAGGAGGCCAAAACTTTCCTCTTTAACCATAATTGATTGTCTCTATACACAACCCTGAATTTTCTTAATAGCATTCAGTTTTAAGTAGTCTAAGATTTCCTTCTGGACAAAAAGTTGTTGAAATTGCAATAGGTAGAAAAGGAAATTGCATGAAAAAAAGACTTCTTATCTCCCCCATTATCATCCGCGAACCTTCATTATATCAAATTTCACCCAATAAACATCCCCCAAAATGATAATAAAACATAAATTTCAAATTTAAATTAAACCCCCAATTATGTCAGACTACAAAACTAGGGCATAATCAATCAATACTGAACACAGAAAAATAAACCTTGACAAATTAGAACTCAATCCACACTTCGCAGGAGGCTCTTCCTTCAAATTCGTCCCATTGTTAGATTCTCCGCATTCTTTATCTCAAGAGTTGTCAGCTCCCTTAGTTAGGTCTGTACATTACAAGTGCACAGAATGACTTTTCTTGAAGTAGCATTTGCTGATTTAGCCATTATTGAACATAGGATACTTACTGAGCGACGAGAGATACGCGGCTGAGAGCTCCACCTTTTGGCCCAACCAACTTCGCTTAACTGATCAAGATCATCCTTCACAGCATCACTGTCTTTCTGCATCACAATGTGTTTTTACACCGTCGCAATTTGCAAATACTAATCATCATTCTAACAGGTATAACAACTTGATCATACAAACATGAGAATATTTGATTTGTTGATATTATACTAGAAATCACCAAACAAGCTGACAAATTGTGATCTAAGGATGACATTTTATGAAAGATAATCCCACATAAACAGTGTTCTCATACCCAATTAATATCAGTTCTTTAGGAGTTTAAGACCTCAATTCCAGCCAACTCCATAACCCAAATACAAAAATTTGAAACCCTCGAACCAAACCCAGCTAGACAATGTGACTTTGTGAGTAGTAAATCAGTTAAATCACAACAAATTTATACAGACCCAGAAAAATCAGAGAACAATTTCCGATACTAGGTGATTCTGGAATTCATTCAATTCAATTCCCCGACGAAATCCTCTTCGATCCCTAATATGCTTTGTAATTTGCATCAGCCACAATTCATAGTAAAACTTTTAAAAAATTGAAGAAGAACATACGAAAATGAGAGGAAGATAAAGAAACCTCGCGTTGTCGGCATTGTGTAGCATTGAAATCGTTGCTTTGATTGTCAGTCTTGAGAAGTTGAGAATAGAGAAAAGGCGCAATCGAAAGGGTTTTGGGGGAGCAGAAGAAAACGGAAGAAAGAGAACTAATTTCTTTATTTTAATTTTTCTAAGTTATAATATATTTTGTTTTATTTTTTAATGGATTTAATAGCGGTGTATTATGATGCGCTATAGTAAGTAGAGATATAACAGTGCTTATTTTATAAGCGCTATAATATGTAGTATTTAATATCTTTCACAGCGGAAAGGGCAAAAGCGCTATTAAAAAAACGCTATTAAATTACATTTCTGTAGTAGTGACTATTCTGAAAATATAGTTACTTTACAGAACCTATAGTTTCTATAATTTACTCTTTTTGTATGCAAGAATGAATATATAGTAGTAATTGTTTTACAGTTAAAATTACTTTTCTATATGATATAGTTACTCTTTGGATAGAATAGTTATTCTTATCATTATTATGTTCATAGTTATTATTCTGGAGATATAGTTACTTTACAGAACCTACAGTTTCTATAATTTACTCACTGTTAAAATTACCTAATTACCCTGGTCCATGGTAATCTTATGGTGGACCGAGTCCATGCAAGTGGAATTGTTTTTTTTTTCAATTACAAATTTAATTTAATTTTTTGTTTGGGTGCGATTAGTTACAATTTTAATGGGGCTTATCGACTTGTCTGGACTTGGAGTATGAAACTTTGAACATTAACGAATGGAAATTGTTGAAAATTAACTTGGAATGTAAACGTATAACACCGCCGGTGGCGGATGGACATTACTTGCCATTGTATAATGTTTTGTTCATCCTATTTCTACTTATTTTTAGTAAAATAAGTATAAATAAGATAAATTTAGAAAAAAAGTTATCCAAATACCATTTATAATTAAAATAAATTTTGTATAACTTCAAATAAGTGAAAATTATGTGAATATAACACATTTTTACTTTGTGTACAAAGGTGCATTGTTTCCTACTAGATTAGTTCCCCTACATACACGAATATTGTAAAATTATCATTTGACCATTATTTATTAGGTACCATGTATGCACAGATGTTGTAAAATTATTATTTGACCATTTGCTATAAAATATTTTGAGTAATAAAAAAAATATTCAAAAATAAAATTGTACGAGGTGTAAAAGATTTTGACAGATTTTCAAAAGGTTAATAAAGGTAGGATATATTTTATTAGTTTACAAATAAGTTTTTAAGAAATAAACAACTGAAAATTTATACTTTTAAAGATAAAATAAACAGGAAATGATAAAATTTTAGTCAAATATACTGAATATTTTTCATCAAATTTTTTTTAAATAAGTAAATGAATAAAAAAAATGTTTTGTGGGAAAAGTTTTCACCAGAAATTGACACGTGTCATTACTGGTGTCTATTTTAATATAATGTATTAGATTAGATGAGCTGAAAAATTATGTCATGTGTATCTTTTTAAACAAATACCAACTTTGTTTTGATAGGCGTGTTTAAATATATAGAACCAGATTAACAAAAAAAATTGCAATTCGTTATTACAAATTCAAAAAATACCTTCATAATTCTGATTATCAGCTGAAGAATTCAAATTAGAAAAAGAAGAATCATTCGAAATTACTGTTGAAGCAGAAAATCATGAAATACTTGAGCATTTTCTATTTCTCTCTAGAAAAAATTTACAAAACAATGTTAACTTTCACTCTCCACTTCACACTTTGTAAATTCAAAAATATGAAACCCAGACGAATAAATACCCGCAAAAAAAAAACGCGAAAAACTAAACTTAATAGAACAGAGCATTAGATGTTCTTTTGGTCATCTGAACATGCTCTTTTTATCTGGGGATTTAATGAAGACGCGCGTTTTACGTGCAATTTTTTGCGTTTTGATCCCGGTACATCTACGTTAACACGCCTGCACCATCAAAATTGCGGATTAACCGTTCCATCAGCTTTTCGTTACCGCTTCATCATCTTTTGTTAAATCACGAAGCATATGCCCGATCGGCCCAAATCAACAGTTATGATCGACAACACTGACTATGAACAACAATGCTTACATCGTATATTTGTATGTCTCATTTGTCTCATATCGATTTGTGAGAGACGATCTCATATTAGCTAGGTACACTTAGGTCCTGTTCTTCTGAACTTTGTTTAGCTGAACTAAACTGAACTGAACTGAATGGAGCTAAACTGAATTGAACTGAACTGAACTGAATGAACCTGAATGAATAATAAATAATAAATAATCAATAAAAAATAATAAAAAATAAATTAATAAAATAATAAATTAATAACTAATTAATAACTAATAATAAATAATAAATAATAAATATAATGTTAATATTTATAACAATACTCATAATAATAAATAGTAACTTCAATAATCATAATTATTTATTAATAACAATAATTACATATAATATTAATATAATAATAGTAATATTTAAGTAATAATAACGATGATAATAATAATTTATATATATAAGTAATAATTGTCAATTTTAATTGCAATATCAAGAATAAAAATATTTACAAAGAAAGATGAATCAATTCTTTTGAACTGAACTGGATTGAGCTGAATGAAACTGAACTGAACTTAACTAAATTGAATGGAGCTGAACTGAGCTAAACTGAACTGAACTGAATAGAGCTGAACTGGACTGAATGGAACTGAATGAATAATAAATATAAAATATAAAAAATAATAAATAATAAATAATAAATAATAAATAATAAATAATAAATAATAAATAATAAATAATAAATAATAAAATAATAAATACTCTCTCCGTCCCAGATTAGTTGTTACACTTTCCTTTTTCGTCCGTCCCAGATTAGTTGTTACACTTCTAAATTAGGAATGACCCCACAATTATTATATTGTCTCTCTCTTCCCACTAAATTTTTTTGTCCCCACACCCTCTCTCATTCAATTAAAAAGTACCCCACTAACTCCTATCACATCTACTTTTTCAATAAAATAACAATTGATAACCAAACAACCACTTATCACCTAGAACTTTGTGCAAAGATAAGTGTAATAACTAATCTGGGACGGAGGGAGTAATAAAATGATAAAATAATAAAATAATTAATAATTAATAACTAATAATAAATAATTAATAATAAATATAATGTTAATATTTATAACAATATTCATAATAATAAATAGTAATTACAATAATCATTGATGTCAAAAAAAGAGCTGCATAATTATTTATTAATAACAATAATTACATATAATATTAATATAATAAATAGTACTCCCTCCATTCCTTTTTGTTGTACCCATTAGGAATGTTGGGGGTATTTTAAGAAAACTGAATCTTGGGTTATATTGGGATATGGGTAATGATTGGGTGTAAGAATAATGATTGTGTGTAAGAAAAAGAATAAAGTAAAGAGAGAGAAAGTATTAAATTAATTGGGGAAAAGTAGATATTTATTAAAGTAAACAATAAATTGAGTTACAATTTCTGTCACATGGGCTGGGGGACCCAAATGAAAAAATATGGACCAATCACAGTACAATGAGTCACGTATTTTTGGGTGGAAATTTTGCCCAAAATTCTGACTCCCACTTTTCCCTCCAAAAATCCCACCAAATTTTCAGAAACAATTACACATTGACTTTGTTTTTCCCTCCAAAATTTTGAGGGGTTGAAAAAGTGATATGCCTTTATAAATAGGCTGACTTTCCCCACAAAACACCAAAATTCTGATCCAACTCAAGTTCAATAAATACAAACACACACCAAAATTTATTCCTCAACTCAGCATTAAATAGCTAAAAAACAGGGGACTTAATGGCTTCAGATCAAGAGGAAGACGATTTCCTCGGTTTTTCTGATGATGAAGGCGACGTCATTAACTCCGATTCTGACTCGGAGGAAGGTGATGATGCTGCTGACTTGGTACAAGCTTCTCAAAATACTGCTGCTGAATTTGGGGACATTGGGTTTAATGAAGATGTACCAAACAGCACTGAATATGTACAGCAAGTACCAGAAGTAGAAGGGGAAGGGCAGCAGCAAACTACCAACTTTCAAGAGGTACCATTTCTTTTTGATTTGAACTTTCCACCACCATCAGAAAATGCATCACCTCATCATCATCAAACAGCAACACACACAACAGATCATCACAAGCCAAGGACTCCAAGAATAAATAATGAATTGAGGCTAGAAATATTGGTGTTCCTGCTCAATAGAAAGATTCCAGATTCAGAAACTTTGTTGTATGGGGCAATAAGGGATGCAGTCATAGAATATGATTACACCAGAAAAACCATAGGCAAAATATGGGACAAAGCAAAGAAACAAAAGGCAGCAATGAATTCATATATTGTGCAAAGCCAATATCACAGATGTGGAAGGAAAAAGGTTCAAGTCTCCTATGACTCAATTGCAAAAATAGGCATGGGGGACAGAACATGCATCGTAGATCTTGCAAGAATGCTGAATTTGGGACCAACAACAGTATGGA
The DNA here is from genome assembly GCF_020520425.1 of Spinacia oleracea. Lineage (NCBI taxonomy): Eukaryota > Viridiplantae > Streptophyta > Magnoliopsida > Caryophyllales > Amaranthaceae > Spinacia > Spinacia oleracea. The sequence continues at coordinate 71,450,030 of NC_079491.1, read as the reverse complement.
GGCTCATCAAGAGGAAAATTATAAAGCCACACTCAAGTCCCTTGCATCCAGGCATTTCAGAAGCATGCAAAATGGCAAGGATAAGGTGGGCAATCAGACTGATAATGGACTACACTATACCACAAGAACCAACATATTACAGCATGTATGACTTCATTCATATTGATGAGAAGTGGTTTTATTTGACTCAAAAAAACCAGAGAGTTTATCTTGCAAACAATGAACCCTATCCACACAGAAGTGCAAGTTCAAGAACCAAGATACCAAAATTCATGTTCATGGAAGCAGTAGCCAGACCAAGGTGGGGTGAAAATGGGGAATGTGAATTTGATGGTAAAATAGGCATATTTCCATTCACAAATGCAATTGCAGCCAAGAGGACATCAAAAAACAGACTCAAGGGGACCATTGAAACAAAGCCAGTGAAGTCTGTAAATCAAATAGAGACAAGGGCAATGATGATCAACAACCTACTTCCAGCAATCAAGGCCAAGTGGCCACCACATGAAGGGGAAAAGGTCATCTATATCATTCAAGATAATGCAAAGGCACATATATTGCAAAGTGATCCTGAATGGCAACTACACTACAAACAAGATGGGTTCACTTTTGTGTTGACTCAACAGCCAGCAAACAGTCCAGATTGCAACATCTTGGACTTGGGATTTTTCAGGTCAATACGATCACTTATGCACAAGAAAATGCCTAAAACTGTGGAGGACTTAAGTGGAGCAGTGTATGATTCTTTTAATGAGTTGCATCCTAAGACATTGTCTAATGTGTGGATGACATTACAGTTTGTTTCTAATGAGATTCTAAAACACAAAGGCAACAATGATTACCAACTTCCACACAACAAGAAGAAGATTTTAGAAGATGAAGGCAGACTGCCAGAGCAAGTCAAGGCACCTATATGGGCAGTTAATGAATGCATGCAACTCTATGATGAATGGAAAGCAAACCAGTGAAGCAAAGTGAAAACAATTAGATAACTTTTTGTGTTTTGGGGACATGTTTTTAAATTGACAAGTAAAACCAATGTGTCACTTTTGTAAGCTTAAATGCAAGCATAACATGTAGGCAAAACATTTTGTAAGCATATCTTTTGGAAGCATCAATGAATGAATCTCATGTTTAAGTTTAGTAAAGTTTTTTTTCTTCATTCTTATTCACATCAATATAGAGTAATCAAGGCAAGGCAATAAACAAGGCAGCATTGGCAGAAAAAGTACAAGGCACAAGAGGTAAGGCAGCATTGGCAACACTATAAACAAGGCAGCATTGGGTTATTAAGAACAAGGCAGCATTTGCAATATCACAACTCTAAACACATCGGCTTCAAAATGGAAATAAATAATAATATCACATCATTTTCAGATGGAAATTATTCCCATTTTGAAACCGATGCGTCAAAAGATGTAATTTTGACAAAAACAATCAATTCATCATTGATAACACATGGAATATGCCTCACATAAACAAAGAATCATAAATATCTCAGAATGTCCCCAAAAATCATTGAATCAAACCCTTTCCAATTAAACTTAGCTCCTGAAAAACATCATGGATGCTAATGGTGCATGAGTTTGATTGAAAAACAAAGGGTTTGACACTCATAAAATGAAGACTCATCACAGATCACAAGGCATAAGTACACAACTTTAACACATCACATCTCTAAACACATCGGCATCCAAATGGAAAGAATGCATATCACATCATTTTCAGATGGAAATTCTTCCCAATTGGATGCCGATGTGCCAAAAGATGTAATGGACAAGGAAACAAGAACAAAGAAGCAAAAACAAGGAAGCAATGAACAAGGCAACATCATTGAATCTCAGTTAAGTTGTTTTACATCATTGACAGATTTGTTTCTAAATGATTTACAACCTCACCACCAATTCACCAAAGGGGATACTAGATCAATCAATGATGTGACATGATCTGTATTCCCTTTGGTAATTGGTGGTGAAGGACATGTTTAGAATCAAATATCTCAGGTTATCAACACATACATCACAGAATATCAACACTAACATCATTGAATATCAGAAACACATTATACATGTTTTGCAAGACATGAATTGCCTCTCCTGTCTAACCTGACATAAGATCTCAGAATGTCCCCAAGCATCATTGACACAAACCCTATCCCCTAACACTTAGCTCCAGAAGAGCATCAATGATGCTAATGGTGCACAAGTGTTATTGGAACATTGGGTTTGAGTCTCAGCAAATGAAAGACTCATCACAGATCAAGCATAACAATAACAATCAACAATGCATCAGATCACCATGAACTGATCAAAACATAGGGTTTGAACCTCATCAAATGAAAGACTCATCACAGACCTCCACTGATTCATGGGACATGAAGCATTAAACAGATCATTAACATGTAGGGTTTCATTTCTCAGACATATTGACACACATCATTGATCAAGTAGTTTCAATACTATCATATCTTTAACATTCTTCTGCCGAACGGAATGATTGATATTCACATTCCATTGTGTGAAATGACATTCACTCCGTTCGACAAAAGAAGTTAAAGGACAATTATCAAAACAAAGATCTCAGAATATCAACAATCACATCATTGAAGATCACAAACCTCCTAATATTGATCTCAGAATGTCCCCAAGCATCATTAAAACAACTCCAAACCACAAACACTTAGCGCCCGAGAAATATCATTACTGATACTAATGGCAACACGAGCATTTGTGGTTAGTTGGACTTGTTCCTCAGCAAAAAAAAGACTCATCATCGATCACAATAAATAAAGGGACATTATTGTATCCTAAAGGGACATGCTTGGACATTAAGCATTCAACACCAGGCCACACTGAGAGGACTGAAATAACTCAAACCCTATCCCCAAATTATATTCATTTCATGCCTTTACTAATCCAAAACATAGTTATACTGATCAAATCTCATACTCACCAAAGCATCATATTTATCATACACAAAACATACCATAAAACAGGGGACATTAAGCCATCAAATCATGTTCATCACACAGACAACATTCCACAAAATTTCATAACCATATGGAAACACCATCATCCAATCATCATTATCAATATCAATATCATAACATCATTATCTAACATCAACATCCATACAACTAATCACAACATCATCATCCAAACAACAACACCCCTGGCCAACAACAGATCACAGTTGTTGGCATCCACCTTATGACTCCACAGCTAGCCAACATTCAATAAAATGAAAAAAGGGAGAAAGGAGACAGACTTATCTAAGCATCATCAGACGCTGAAGCCGATTTTTTCCCCTTTTCTCCTTTCTTTGAGGAGGGATAACCAGATGAAAGTTGTCCTGGAGACCCAACAGCATCACCATTCTCATTTTCACACTCTCCAACATACACCAGATCAAATGAATCAGACCCACTTGGTTCCTTGCAATCAATAGGGGACAAACAACATGATTAGTGCCATCATAAAATAACAGGGGACCATGAATTAAAATCAGATTTAATCAAACAACTCAAAATAAAGTTCCAAATAATTTCAGATCACCATGGTTACCACATGCAATGAGATAAATGAGAGCAAATCACACAATAATTCCATTAAAATCCAACTAATTTTCCGAATACATCCAGATCCCATTTTTACCCAAAAAATGTGAAATAATATCCCAAATACATCCAGATCCCATTTTTAACCACATGCAATGGGAAAACAGATCAACAAAACACATGAATATTCCGATTTTCTTCAAATAATTTCCAAATAGCTCCAAATAAAATCAGAACTCAATTTTAACAACATGCAATGAAAAAACAGAGCACAAAATAAAATCATTCTCTCAATTTTAACAACATGCAATGAAAAAACAGAGCACAAAATAAAATCAGAACTCAATTTTAACAACATGCAATGAAAAAACAGAGCACAAAATAAAATCAGAACTCAATTTTAACAACATGCAATGAGAAAACAGAGCAAAGAATAACATAAAAAGCCCGAATGAATCCAACAGATCTCCAAAAAATTCCCAAAAAATTCGAAATAATACCAGATCTGCATTTTTAACACATGCAATGGGAAATCAGACCAACTTATCCAAAAAATAATCCGAGTTTAATGAACAATACTCCAAATAAATCCAACATTTATCAAATCCCACTTTTTTAGACATGCAAACAATCATCAAACCATTTTAATAAAACCGACATCAATAACCCTAAATAAATCGCAAAAAATCAAAAGTAATACCTCATCGGAATCTCCTTCACCGAAAAAACGCAGATCTGAGGGAGTGGGTTTCCGATCGTCATATTTTGACTCAACCTCCTCTCCTGGCTCCACTTCCCTCTTCCGAAACCATTCTTCCAAATAGTTTCGAGTACTCGTATTTTCTTTTTGGGCCAAATACAGATTGTTTTTATATTCGGCGGAGTAGGAATGCTCGTTATTGGGACAGTTGCACTTGGATCCCCAATCACAGTTGGAATCGGGGATTCTTTGACCAGAAGTTCCCACCCCAGAATCACCTCGAGTTCTAGACAAAGAAGAACCCATAAAGTACCAGAAAAACAAAGATCAGCGACGATTAGGGACCAAAAAGGGGACAAAAATAGAGGGGATCTGATCGGAAAATGAATCCGAGTAATTTTTATGAAAGTTTTTCGGCGAAAACGTTTCAGATTTGTGAGATTTGGAGAGGAAAACCCAGATCAGAGGCGGAAAACCTAGGGTTTTCTCAAGAACAGGGGAGGGATTTTAAGAGAGAGAGAGAGTGAAATAAGAGAGAGAGAGAGATCCGAAGAGGTGAAAGAGAGAAATCAGAATGAGAGAGAGAGAAATCGGAATGAGAGGTGAGAGAGTGAAATGAGAAAGGGACGGGTAATAAAGGGAGGGGGGGTAGGGTTAGGTTAAATAATTAAATAAGGTGGGTGGGGTAAAAGTGGGTGGGAAAGGGTAGAATCTTAGGGTATTTTTGGTAAATAGTGGGGAATCTTAGGGTAAATTGGTAAAAAAACTATGGCAAAAAATAGTAAAGATTCAGTAGGGGAACAACAAAAAGAAACGCCAAAAAAGGAAATGGGAACAACAAAAAGGAATGGAGGGAGTAATATTTAAGTAATAATAACGATGATAATAATAATTTATATATATATGTATATATATATATAAAAGTAATAATTGTCAATTTTTAATTGCAATATCAAGAATAAAAATAATTACAAAGAAAGATGAATCCATTTTTTGAACTGGACTGAATTGAGCTGAATGAAACTGAACTGAACTGAACTGAACTGAGCAGAACTGAATTGGACTGAATAGAGCTAAACTAAACAGAACGGAACTGCATAAAGTCCAAAAGAACATGACCTTACTACTTACATACACGAGTAGCACAGACATATAATCATGCATTAACATGTGTGTGTACGCAGGCACATGAGTAGGACACACTACCTTAGCCAAATGTACTTTGGTGTAAATAGGTAGAGAATTTGCAGTTTTTAATAAGGAATAGAAGTCAATGAAAACAGATGAAGTATTAGGTATGACTGTATCTGTATGCAGTATGACTACTTATTTAGTTAATTTTGGTATTATAATGATGGCTAATTAGTAATTAAGAATACATTAGCTCAACGGCTGCATTCTTCACGAGTTTGTCATTTAACCATTGTTTTCTAGTACTATATGCTTGATTTTATTGAGGGAATATGCTTTATTTGTAACGGTCAACCATTTACATTATTCGACATTTTCTTGTGCATATCTGAACAATTGACCAATCATTTTGCAGACCTTTGAATATTAATCAATAAAAAGAAGGTTCTAGAATAGGAAAACAAAAAATCTAAATGCGCCCCCAAAAATGATGAAAAAGTTGGCTAATTCGTTCATTGAATTGGATTGGAGCAACCTAATTCATCCTGTCGAAATTCCGATATCCGGAAATCATTTATGAGAGCAAGCCGAATTTGACTGACCTTTATCAGTGAAGAAGCAACGATGTTGTCTAGTGTCCATGTATTTACAATTGCAAGAACTAAACCCAAACAGAATGATCAAAAGGGAGCTACATACTATTTATAGTAACATGAAGAAAATTTAACACGAGAAGAGATTATATTACAATAATACCCAAAATAAACCAAAAAAAGACACCAACATTATCATTTAACAGCGGAAGCAACAGAGTGAGCCCAAAATTTAAGATAATCCTTCATTTCAACTTGATTATCAGGAGCAGGAACTCTCCAATTCAACATATAATTATCTCTCCTCTTCTTCTCCAGTACCTGTACCTCCCATGCTTCTGAAAGGTAAGGCCTTGAAATGGAATTATAACAACCATCATTCATTGTTTCTACATTCTTCGTATTGTCATTAATATCGTGATTACTCGCATAAGGGCTGTATGTATCATCTTCCTTAACGCGAGTGTTACCGCTACTGTTTTTCAACCTGTGTAATCCAGGAATAATTGAAGCCAAACTTGAATCTGTATCTTCTTCTGAGAAAACAAAACCCAGATCAATAAACCCTTTTAGCTCTTCAAATTCAAGGTCTGATAAACTCTTGCTTAAACCCTTCTTTTTTCTTCTTCCCAAATTGCCCTTCAATGGAGAATATCCTGTTTTTGGGGTTGTAACGGTCATTTCTTGGGGATCAAAATCTTCTGAGATTTTCCCAGAAAATAGAGTTTGGAGTTTTGGTGAAAAAAGAACAGAATTTGGGGATTCACTGCGTTTTTTTCCAAGGGAGAAATTTGTGTTAGTTTTAATTGTTGGGAGGGTGGGAATATCAGGATTTGAAGGGGGTAAATCTGGGATTTTATGAAAACTTCTAGGGTTTTTTCTGTTGAATAAATCAAGATCAAACCAAAAAGAATCATAAAGATTAAGAAGGGTTTCAGGCTCCATTAATGGTGGGCTAGTGCCTTGTTTGGGGTTGGAGAGAGAAAATGGTGTAATTGTGTCGGGGAGGGTAAGCAGAGTTGGGATGGAGAAATGGTATTTATTTTGGTATTTTTTGTTGACAATATTGCCCTTTGTATAGTCTATTTTCTTCTTGAAAGGTCAAAATGTCAACAAATTATTACGAGTAGGTCCTTGGTCTTTTTTAGTTGATTACACGTTTTCAACCATATTAATTAGATTAGTGAAAGTTATGTTTAATGGCCATGTCAAAGGAGGCTTAATGAATAGGTTATTATATCGTGTTATAACGTGTTTATGTTCTTTATTTTTTTGTTTGAAATACGGAATATCATGGTGTACGTCGTTGATAGCAGTGATCGATGGCGTATCCAGGATTTATATATTGGGTATGCAAAATTATGTAGACTATAACTTAAATCTATTTATATATTCTTAACCGGCCATTTTTTATGAGATGTTATTATCTTTTTCTTTCTAAGGTTTATATCATTTATTGAATTATACTTCGTAGTTATCAAAAATAATTCCAAAAGATAAACCTATAAAATCAGAAGGAATTTTCTTTCTTAATTTCAGCACATGTTATTTGTTACATAAATAAGTTAAACTATAACTAAAATTGCCTGGCTTGGTAGAAGTAAACGAAGAAGGGATAAAAAGTAGGGTTGGAAAAACGGTGTATTAAGATTCGAACCTCAAAGCACGCACATTGCCGTACTTAACCACTCTCAAATTGCCAACTTACCACCTAATTGATTTGTTTAGTCTAAAGCTGCTTCATTTTTGTAAAACATACAAGGTATGAAACTGCTTACCATTGGTGTAAGCTGTATCCGCTACTGACATTGACTAAATCACTTTACTTCGAGTTCTCCAATTAAGGATAGAGCTAACAAGTGCCACTTTCCTTAATAAAAGGTTGGAATCAAACCCCAACCTCTTTTTTTTTAAACTAAAATTAATTGATTGATAAAAATTCATACGACGTCTACAAAAGAGATATGAATCTATCAAATACATAACAACTCGAATCAAATAAAACTCGTTTTCTGCAAAACTATGATCATCGCACGTCGAACATCTTGTATACCATGTAACACATGGTTGTTTGTGACAACCTTCAACGAAGGGGTCTTTTGATCTGTTGTAGTTTTGATATTGAATTAAATCAGATTCAAATGATTGTAGACGTTGAACTGACATTGAAGGAAATATTCCCTTGGTCCAAGTTTGCAAATGTAATAAATGCGGTTCAGTATTAATTAAAATTTAATTATTCAGTGAGATCAAGTGATCTGAATGCCTAACTAGAGGCCGCTTCAGTTAAAGTGGAAATAATATTATTAATGCCACAACTTGCCCTTGACTGAACCCGTAGGGTCACACAAATAGTACGTGAACGGATCAAGTATTTAGGTGAATATTATATTCAGTAAATAATCTAAGTATGATATTCGGAAATGATATATGTTAATTTAAGTGAGAGCTAAACAAATCACCAAAAGGCAAAGAAAGAATATTTGCCGGAAATGAAGATGTTAACGGAAACGGAAATATGGTTCATTACGAAAATATAAATATAATAGAAGTCGAAGACATAACCGGAAACGGAAATATGGTTCTTATCGGAAAATATTATCGGAAATAGAAATATTGTCGGAATAGAAAATATTACCGGAAACAGAAATATTACCGGAATCAGAAATATTTTCGGAATTGGAAATATTGTCGGAATCGGAAATAGTTCAAATCGGAAATAGATTCCGGAAACGGCAAACAAATCGAAAACACGACGAGCGACATGCCAACAAGCAAGGCCGAACCATTGCTCGACGAGCCATCTTTCAAAGTGCAGCTCCAGCGCTAAGCACAAGGCCCAGCGCAAACGCTAGCACGCAAGGCAAAATCCCAAGCCCAAGCTCACAACGCATAACGCCCGGCCCATTGCCCAACCAGCTGGCCAGAGCATACATGGTTGTGCACTTGGCTTGTGCGCCAAGCTTACTTGCACGGCAAGTAGCTTGGCCACAAGCTTTGTGCTGTCCGATTTTCCTAATCCTAGGGTGTATAAGATTCTCCCAAACCTTCCTAATCCTAGTTGAATTCGACTACCTAGGCTTTTCCTATTTCCTATAAATACATGGCTTATGGTCATGAATTTACTACATCTATACCTAGTATTTAAAAAGGAAGATCGTAGATTATTGGATGACATGTGTCATTCCCATATTTCTTCCATTAATTTGTTCCTTTTTTCAAATTTTCCTTTTATTTTTTGTTATAAGAAATATTTTACAGCTTCAACATCTCTTCCACTTCATCTTCCTCATTCAACCTCAATCACCATTTAATTCAAATAACCTCTTCCACCCCATTTTCCTCTTTAACACTCAATATTAATTCAACATCTAATTTATACTCTAACCGTCCCAGAATACTCACACCGTTTTGACTGGACACGTTTGTCAATGCACACTTTGATCACATATATCTTAAACTGCATATTATAAACACCTATAAAGTATTAATATTTTGAAAATATATATTAAGAAGAATCCAATAAAACATTTGTTCTCATATACTAGAAATAAAATATGGTCAAAGTGAATTATGTGAATAGTGCAAAAAGTCAAAACGGTGCGAGTATTCCGGGATGGAGAGAGTATATTTTTTCAACTTTTAAATTTCACCTTTATATAAATTATTCCACGAAAATCACAAACTCTCAACAAATTAGCACATTTAAATACCGCTTAACAACTACTATATGATTGCCCGTTCATTGAACGAGCTAGTTAATTCAATAGACTTTCCCTATCACATAAAGTGAGATCTCGAATTCATAACACCTTAGATTATATCCTAGGTTGTTGAACCTAAGGCAGATCCGAACGTGTTGTGGACTTTCAACGGAGGAATGACGTTTGGCGTTCTAACTTGTTCTTGTTCGGTTCAGGAGCAGCAAGATAAGGCATGCATCATAAAGTGTGTAATCTGGATTATGATAATTGATTTTGTGCATTTAACATCGATTTTGGCAATTTGGGTTTTTTCGCATGACATTGGATTGTTCATAACCTAACAATGGTATCACGAGCCTCTTTTTTAATTGCATAATCAATAATTAACATGTATTAAATTTTATAAAGTTGCAAAGAATTAAAGGTGAATTAATGTCGCGGTAATTAATTGCAAATTCAAGCGATTATTTAACGGTTTTTTCATGAAATACCTCTGAGTTTTGGCGTAATTCACCAAATGCCCCTCAACTTTCAATAATACATAAAATACCCCTATTTCAAAACTTAATACACGAATTACCCTTATGACGTCATCACCCTAATTAACCCATTTAACCCACCCATTAACCAATCTTTTTCCAATTAACCCACTAAACTCTTAATTAACCTTTTTTTTCTTTTCTCTCTCCCCAATTTTATTCTTCTCGTTTCTTCCATGCCTTCCGATTCCACCTCCACCGTTGTAGATTTATTTTCTCTCTCCTCAACCTCATCATTCGAAAAAAGAGAAAAGAAATAAGAATTGAACACTACTCCAGGCAGCCATGGCAATGTCGACTCGCACAACCATGACTGTAGCATCATCAAATTTAACAAAATATTTCTTTAACCTTCTACACCCTAGATTTAAATGGACCACGTTGTCGTCGTTATTATCACCTTTATCGGCTGATTATGAATCGACGAATCGGGAGATTAATAGAGTAATCTGACTGATCGATTATCAAGTTTATATGTAATCGAGGTTGCCAATGATCGCAAGCTCCTTCCCGAACTCCGTGGCCAACACAACAATGTCAGTTTTCTCTCTCCCCAATTTCTTTTTTTGTCTTGTCTACCTTCTTCAATTCAGGGGGATCCTTCCAAGAAGAATCTACTTGTATCCTTTTTTTTTTTAAAAAAATAAATTTATTTTCATTTCTGTTCTTCAGTTGAAATATTTGAATCTTTATTTTGCTTTAGCATTCAATTTACCTTAGAAATATTGGATGGGATTGCCCAATCTGGAGGCCACATTTGAGACTCTTGTTGATGCTTTTGCTTTTTTGGACAAAAATAAGGAGGGCTATGCCAGCAAGAATAAGATGGTTCAGACCATTAATGAAACTACCACTGGGGATTATCCGGAGAGAGCATGGAGGAATATTCATCATGTTTTTCAGACATCGTGTTAATGGAAGAAGGTGAGTTAATGGAAGAAGGCAAGGGGAGATAGAAAAGAAATATAAATGGGTGGGTAGTGGGTTAATGGATGGGTTAATTAGATTTGTTAATGGATGGTTAATTAGGGGTGTTATTAAGATTATGAGGGTTAATTAGACGTAATTGGTTGATGATGGAGTTGACGTCATATATTAAGAATATTTGGTGTATTAAGTTTTGAAATAGGGGTATTTATTGTATTTAATTTTGAAATAGGGGTATTTGATGTATTAAGTTTTGAGATAGGGGTACTTTTATGTATTATTGCAACTTGAGGACATTTGGTTCATTTTCATAAAACTTGGGGGCATTTCATGAAAAACTCGATTATTTAATTATATGTTTGTAGGATTTTAGGAAGTTTTGTCAATATTCATCGGAATCTTATATTTTTATAGTGAATTCCACCTGTAAACGGCGTTTTAAAATTATAAAAAAAAAAAATAATTTTTAGCCGAACCTAGAATTCCCAAATTCGAAGTCTAACTATGACTTTTCAAAGGTTTTAGTTTTTCAGATACATGATTATAATTTTAATGATGGTAAAACCAATATTTGTGAATCTTGTTTAATAATCTTGAATTAATAAATGACCTAATGCATATTATTAACAATTTCAAGATTTAAATTCATTAATTATGCAACCTAATTTGTAATCATAATTAATTTGTTGAATTACGAATAAATTGTATTTTGTTTTGTTTTTCGTAATTAATTGATAATTTATTTGGGATATCATGTTTAAAAGACCACCTTAAATTTTTTAAAGTTTGAATCTTTAAAATTTTATGAATCCTAATTTTATTTCCTAAAATTCATGTAATCGGAAATTGTTTTAGTTAATAATTTTTTTTTATTTTTCGCCTAAATTCGTGAAATTAATATGATTTATTAATTTGTCATGAAATTTAATTTTATAATTTTTTTTAATTTTTATAAGCACGTTCTCGAATTTGTACACACGAGCATAGGAAGCTAGTGTGGCCTTAGGGGCTGCTGCCATGGCTAGGGGTGTGTAGAATTTGACCAGGTCCTGAATCCGGACCTGAATTGTTCGGTCCGGAATGGACACCGGACCTCCCAAAACAGAAGTTCCTGATTTAGGACTGGACAGGAGAAAAGCCGGGTAAATCTGGTATTGTCCGGAACCCGGTAAATTGTTTTTTTAAATCCTAACGCTTATACCAAAATAGGATTATGTTGATTGCTCTTAGTCTCTCACGCAGTCACACCTGGGCCTCATACCAATCCGACAACCCCTTCTCCTCCCTCCCTCTCTCCTCATTCTTTCTCCTCAATTCAAGATCTTAACTCAATCGTAATCTGCTCTCTCCCCTACAAATGCAATCAATTATATTTCCCAAATCTTCCAACTTTTCGATCTACGTATTCCTCAGGGTTCTTGATTCCCCACTTTACAAAACTATGGGAGGAGAAGGTGAGCCCAACTACCGTCTCAATCACTAGCGTCGTAAATTATAATATCGCCTTTTCTCTTGCCGGCATCTTCCTTATTTCTGTGTCCCATTGGCATGAAATCCGCCCAGCTTGCTCTATTTGTCTCTTGCCCAACTTCCCCCATTGATTTCCTTGCTACTATGGTGAATGATCCTCAAAAATGTTGAATACTATGTAACTATTATTGCGTGGTATGGTAATTATGTTTGGATTTTGCAATTGATTTGAATTAAAAGTATGAAGTAGGTACGATGAAGATAAGGAAAATGGTTGTTGCCAACTTGCTGTTGTTTATGGATGAAGAATCAGTAGCCGACAATTAAAAAAATTATTTAAAAAACATTAAAAATCAGCTAAATCGGACCAACAGGTCCATAACCGGTTCGAACCTGAATTTTCAGGAAAGAACCGGGTTTTTTTGGAATAATTCAAGACTTGACTCCGGACATGAAAAAACCAAATTCCGGATCAGGTCCATTCCGGTTCCGATCTGGACCGGGCCAGATTTGGGCCGGTGCACAGTCCTATCCATGGCATAGGTATGCGATAACGAGCAAGGGAGCTCGTCGCCCATGTAGTGTGTCATGCAGCGTGCTAGCCCACATCAGTATGCGGTGTGGGGCACGAGCTCGCATGCTGCCCACTGCCTGTGTACGAGTGTGTGCATGGGCGAGGGCGAGATAAAACAGTAAGCAAGGCAGGCGAGGCTCAATGCTTGCGCGCTGCCCATGCCACTATATCGCTGGCTGGGTCAGGGATTCGTGCCTTGGGCCAGGAGCGACAGTGCGTTGTTGCTGCATGGGCCTAGGGCTTCGTGCCTTGGTACTGCGCGACGCTACTGCTGTCTTGGCAAGGCATGTGCCTTGCCTTGACACACGCAATTCGTGCTATGGCGCTGGGCCATTGTGCGCGTTTGTGCGATTCGATTTTTCGTTGAGATACGAATTTAATTAATTTTAATTTCGTGCTTATAATTTTTCTCGGATATTAATTTTATTACTTCATTTATAATAATTAATTATATTCTAATTGTTTAATAAAATTAAAACCTTGAATAAATTATAATTAACAGAAGTTTCATGAAATACCCCCGAGTTTTGTCATAATTCACCAAACGCCCATCAAGTTTCAATAATTCATAAAATACCCCTCACAAATGACTTAATACCCAAATACCCCTTCATGACGTCATCATCCCTAATAAACTCAATTAACATCTAATTAATCCACCCATTTACCCATTTTCCCTAATTAATTCATTTTTTTTTCCTAATTAACCCATCTTCTTCCTCTCCCTTCTTCCGCCATCGCCTCTTCTTCCTCTCCCTCCTCGACCCGATCATCGCCACCACCACCTCGCCCCCATTTTCTCCCTCCTCGACCTCATTTTACGGCGACAACAACGATTTCTTTCTATCAAGCCATTGGAGACATTCTCTGCTTCAATTCAATAGCCCCCAAAATAAAAATTAGAAAAGACCCAAAATTCAGCCACGTTCTTAAAGAATTATCTCAATGTTATCTCTCTCAAATAGTTAATTTTTTTTTCTCCAGCTTCAGCTTCACCACGGTCATCTCATCTCTCATTCTTCTCGCTTCCCAAACCGACCCCGCTATTCACGGAGGTCTCAATTACAAGTCCAATTCTATTTTTTGATTTCAATTTCGATATTAATTTAATGAATAGATTTGATAGGTGGGTGATTTTTTGGGTTGCTTTTCTTTCATTTATGGGTTTATGCTCAAGCTTTGTTGATTGTTAATGGAGATCCTGGAATACAAAGGTGCTTTGGATAGGGACGAAGTAACGAGAGATCGAGAAAAATTGTGGTGGTGAGGTTGGATTTTAGGTGGGTATTGGTTGATTTCGGTTTGGTGGAGATAGTTTTTTGGGTCGTGCATTGATTTTTAGGGTGGATGTTTGGGTGTTGGTGGTTCGTGGGCGGTGAGGCTAGAATTCTTGAGGTGGTGGTAGGTTAGTGGAAGAAGGAAGGGGAGAGAGAAAAGAAAAATAAATGGGTGGATTAATGTGGAATTAGGTGGGTAATTAGGGATTATGGGGGTTAATTAGGGATTAAGTGGGTAATTAGACCGTAATTGGTTGATTATGAGGATGATGACGTCATGAAGGGGTTTTTGGGGATATTAAGTCATTTGTGAGGGGTATTTTATGGATTATTGAAACTTCATGGGCGTTTGGTGAATTATGGCAAAACTCGGGGGTATGTCATAAAATTTCCTTATAATTAATTAATTTATTTAATTTAAAACCAAATAAAGGGATTTAAAATAATTATTATACGAGCTTTAAAATTTTAAATAAATATGTGGTTTCCGATTGGACTTGGTAAGACATTTTTATGTTTAAAATTAGTAAAGCATATGATTTATGGATTGAGTGAGAGCTTTTATTCATTTTAGTTAAACACTTGATTAGGTCCTTATGTCCTTAGGATTAACAACTTTATTAGAACTAATAAGGTCAAATAATTGGTAGATTCTTGAGCCTTAATTAGTTGTTGCAAATATGACGTGATGCATATTTCTTGTTAACTTGCTAAGTGTGCCATTCATGATAAATGAATGGGTGAATGGTATGTTGTAGATATATTATTTTGTAGGTTACGAAAAGTTATTAGTATGGCCCAAATAGGATAGAAAATATGGTATGCTAACCATTAATTTTGAATGTAAAATATGGTATAAAGTACCATGGTTTTTGTTTAAATATGGTTTACGTACCATTAATTTGTTGTAATTAGTTTAATTATTGCAAATCCTATTTGGTGAAAATGACGCATCCCATGGTGAAATTCAAGATCGGAGTTTCCAATCCATTTTCAAGACGGATTTTGAACTTGAAGCTTCAAGATGAAGTCGGGCTATACTAGATCACAAATTAATCTTAAGCATGTTTTATGATATTTATTGTTTTAAATATGTCTTGATATTATGAATGAGATTGTGGCTTGATTATGTTGCATGATTAAAGATTTTAGTTCCCTTAATTAACATCTAACCAGCATAGTAAACAACCTTAAGTTCCAAACTTAAAATTGAGTTAAAAGGTGCCATTCCAAAATAACACTTACTTTCTCACATTTACATCAAACTAGTGATAGTTTTCCACCAAAGCGAGGTGTCAATTAATGATGCTAAAGGAATAAGGTACACATTACTTGCGAGTACATGTTGATTTTGGTTGACTTAACGATATATGTATGGAGTCCTTTTATGTCGTGGCAAAATGGGATAAGTTTTCCTAAAAAGTTCTTAGACGTACCTATCAACCAAGAGTACGTTATAGTAGAAACGAATTTTCTTACCTAAAATATTTTAGAATTAAGACAAGCCAAAGCATGCTTAGTTCTTAATGATTTTGAGGATTTTGGATTCATTTTATTCACACCTAAACTTGAATAAAATGCTTAATCATTTTGAATTATGCATGTTTGCTTGAATTTATTTTTAAGCGCATGTATGAATGGTTATTTATTTGTTTATTCTTTTCAATTGTAGTTTTAACTACGGCGCACACAATTCATTCAACATTCGATAAATTCTCGAGAAAGAGAAGTTGAAAGAGAAAAAATTCCTTGACTTGTAAAGGTACTTGCATATAGTTCCAATGCTGGAAGTAAAGGAGTATGTCCTCGATGAGAGATGCCCGATACCGCTGGCGACGGGGTCACTCAGGCTGCCCTCAATCGTTGGATTTATGCCAACAAGGATGTAAAATGTCTAATGCTTGCTATAATGTGCGCAGATCTACAGAAAACGTTCATCAACTCAGATTCTCTCACGATCATCCGTGAGTCGAGGAACATGTTCCAAGATCTGACTCGAATCGAAAGATTGGAGACTCATAGGGAAATTCTTGACACCAAGCTCAAGAAGGGCGACCTCGTAAGTCCACATATTCTCAAGGTGATTGGATGTATAAGAATATGAGTAGGCTGGATCAACAATTCTCTCAGGAAATGGCTGTAGACACCATTCTCCATTCTCTTCATAGCAGGTATGATCAGTTCTAACTGAATTACAACATGAATAGTCTGGACAATACACTCACTAAGCTTCACGGTATGCTGAAAACCGTTGAAAAGACGCTCAAGAATGAAAAGAAGGATGTGCTTATGGTGCGTGGGGGAAAGTTCAAGAAATATGGTAAGAATAGGAATGCTAAGAAGGGTGGCAAGAAAGATAGCCCACCTAAGCATTATGGCGGTGCCAATTGTGAAAAGAAGGTGAGCCTTCCCACTTCTGAATCTGAATGCGTCTACTGTAAGAAGAAGGGGCATTGGAAGAGAGATTGCTTGACGCTAAAGGGAGATTAGAAGAACGGAACTGTCGTTCCATCTTCATGTATTTTCGTTATAGATTGTAAACTTGTTATTTTAACTTCTTGGGTATTAGATACAGGTCGTGGCTTACACTTATGTTCTAATCCATAGGGACTAAGAAGAAGTAGAAGGCTTAGCAAGGGAGAAACCGACCTACGTTTTGGAAATGGAGCAAGGATTGTTGCATTAGCTGTAGGCACATATTATTTGTCGTTGCCCACTAGGCTAGCTTTGGAATTGGAAGAGTGTTTCCATGTTCCAAGTATTACTAAAAACATTATTTCCGTTTTTTGCTTGGATGCTAAGGGATTTAAATTTGAAAAAAAGACAATAGTTGCTCGTTTTATTTTAAATAGATGTTTTGTGGATTTGCTAAATTAGTCAATGGAGTTTATGTTCTAGATCACAACAAACAAGTTTATAACATAAATACTAAAAAGACCAAAACAAATGATTCAGATCTCACATATCTGTGGCATTGTCAATTAGGCCATATTAACATGAAACACATGGAAAAGCTCCAGAAAGAAGAAATTCTAGAGCCATTCACCTTAGAGGATTTTGGCGAATGCGAGTCATGCTTACTTGGCAAAATGACAAAGAACCTTTTTTCTAAAGTTGGAGAAAGAGAAAGTGATATATTGGGATTAATCCATACAGATGTATGTGGCCCAATGAGTTCAAATGCTAGAGGTGGTTTCAGCTACTTTATCACTTTTACTCACGACTTCATTAGATATGGTTATGTCTACCTAATGAAGCATAAGTCTGAATCATTTACCAAATTCAAGGAATTTCAGAGTAAAGTAGAGAATCAATTAGGCAAGAAGATTAAAGCATTGCGGTCTGATAGAGGCGGTAAATATCTGAGCTATGAATTTGATGACCGATCGAAAGGTTGTGGAATAGTTTGAGAATTGACTCCTCCTGGAACACCACAATGGAATGGTGTGTCGGAATGGAGGAACATGACCTTGCTAGACAAGGTTTGAACGATGATGTGTCATGCCAAACTTCCAATAGAATTTTGGGGACATGCACTAAACGCAACCGCACTCACACTAAATAGTGCTCCGTCAAAAGCTGTCGAAAAGAATCCATATGAGTTATAGACTAGAAAGCCTCTAAAAGTCTAATTTCTTAAGATTCGGGGTTGTGAAATATACGTCAAACGATTAATTTCAGAAAAACTTCAACCTAAATCTGACTAATGTATCCTTGTAGGCTAACTAAAGGAGACAAAGGGTTATTAATTCTACAATACATCTGAGAACAAGGTGTTTGTTGCTCGAGATGGTATCTCTTTGGAAACACAACACATTTTCGAATGACAAGTGGGAGAAAAGTAGACCTCGAAGAACTTCGAGTCGAACAAAAAACTCTAGAGATGGATCAAGATGGTCAGGTTGATACTTAGCGACATTTAGAAGTATCTGGTGAGAATAAGAACCAACTAGAGTTGTTACTATATCGCAAAGGTATAGATCTCAGCCAGAAAGATATGTAGGTATTTTAATGTCTGAGAGCCATGAAATATTATTGCTGGAAAGCGATGAGCCTGCGACTTACAAACAAGCTATGACTTTGCCTAACTCCAAGCAATGGCTAGAAGATATGCAATCTGAAATAAACTCCATGTCTAAAACCAAGTTTGGGATTTGGTAGATTTTCCAGATGGCTACGAAGCCATAGAAAGAAAATGGGTTTTCAAGTTGTAAAAGGACAAGGAAGAGAAACTTGAAGTTTTCAAAGCAAGATTGGTTGCAAAAGGATAAAGGAAAATCTACGGCGTGGTTACGATGAAAATCTTTCACCAGTTGCAATGCTAAAATATATTTGGACGAACGCAAGACTATGCGGACACAAGCTTCCAAACCGACAAATATGATTTCTGATCACAGTCTGGGTTTGTCTTCTGCCTCAACGGAGGAGTGGTAAGTTAGAAATGTTCTAAGAAAATTAAGCACTATTGCGGATTCTACAACTGAAGCAAAGTACATTGCTATACATGAAGGAGCAAAGGAAGCAATTTGGCTAAGGACGTTCATTGGTGAGCTTGGTGTAGTCCCCTTTATTAAAGGACAAGTAGATCTCTATTGTGATAATAAAAGAGGTATTGCCCAGGCCAAAGAGTGTAGACACAACCAGAGAGTCAAGCATGTAATTCATAGATTTCACCTTCTATGAGAATTCGTTGAAAGAAAATAAGTCGAGATAATCAAGATTGGAACTTATGATAACATCTCAGATCCATTGACAAAACCTCTGTCGTAAGCGAAGCAAAACTCGCACACTGCCGCTATGGGAATCACTCATATTGGAGAATGGCTTTGATGTCTTTTGAATGTTTTTAAGTTTTTTAGAGTTTAAATACTTTGTAAAATTTTTTTGTTAACCATTCATAGAAATGAATAATTTCATTTTTTTCCATTTAATTTTGTGGTTATTAAATGATGTGTTATTTCAATTTGACAATATATTCAAGATATACAGTCAGGGCCAATTCTGTGACTTAGAAAATTCTATCAAGTGAACTTGAATGTGAAAAGTTAAAAATGGTCCATGGTCGGAAGTTTTCTATAAAGGTAGACGCATAGAAACGTTAGACGACTAGAATGCAAGATGCTAGTAATCCTGTTTCTTGAACTACGTGGACATGAAAATGTCACAATCATTTGCACAGATCCTTAATAAGATTAATATCTGACAGACCCATGAAACTTTATTGTAAGAGATAGAAATCTGTTATAAGTAAATTTCATCATCTTATTAAACACTAATCCTCAATACTTGAGTGATTTGAGATTACTTGTTTGAGAACAGGTTACTTTGACAGTGTCAACCGTCACACAGTAAAAGGAGACTATAACATCCACACTCGGGTAATCACCTACCAAACGAAGTCTAACCTCAAGATCGCAAGCTCGGGATTGTCTCCCACAAATTGGGATGAGATGCCAAAAGTTGTAGAAGGCCACTCGGAGAGCTAGAAACTGTAAAATGCATGGCCGTGCTCAGATGAATAATAGGCTATGATTATCATTTTATTTTATCAGTTGAACTCCGACACCGAGAAATATCCCTGGACGTAATAAAGATGACCAGTCTTACCTTATGTTCATGAGCAGGCATCAAGCTAAAAAGGAATTGAGAAATGTGACAAGTGGGAGACTGAAGGAAATATGCCCTTGGACGTCCAAAATTGCATTTCATGCATTTAATGCGTTTAATGCGAAGGATAATAAATGCTTAGTTAAGCAATTTAATTATTCTGTGAGATCAAGGGACCTGAATGCCTAGCTAGAGGCCGCTTCAATTCAAGTGGAATTAATATTATTAATGCCACAACTTACTCTTGACTGAACCTGCAGGGTCACACAAATAGTACGTGAACAAATCAAGTATTTATATTTTCGACTTGGATAATATTTATATTTCCTTTATGAACCATATTTCCGTTTTCGGTAATATCTTCATTTCTGGAAAATATTATTTCTTTGCGTTTTTACAGTTTGTTTAGCTCCAACTGAAACCAACATCCGTCATTTCCAAATATCCATAGTTAGAGTATTTACTGAATATAATATTCACCTAAATATTTGATCAGTTCACGTACTATTTGTGTGACCCTATGGGTTCAGTCAACATTAGTTCCACTTGAACTGAAGCGGCTTCTAGCTAGGCATTCAGATTACTTGATTTCACTGAATAATTAACTTGCTTAATTACTACTGAACCACATTTATTAGACATAGCATTAAATGCAAACTTGGACCAAGGGCATTATTTCCTTTAGTCTCCCACTTGTCCTTAGGGACAAGTGTGCATTTCCTAATTCCTTTGTCTCTCGCTGCCTGCTTGTGAACATAAGGTAAGACTGGTCATCCTTATTACGTTCAGAGGTATTCCTCGGTGTCAGTGTTAAATTGGTCAAATAAACAAATAATCATAGCCAATGATTCATCTGAGCACGACCATGAATTTTAAAGTTTCTAGCTCTCCGAGTGGCCTTATACAACTTTTGGCATCTCATCCCGATTTATGAGAGGACAATCCCAATCTTGTGATCTTGAGTTTAGACTTCGTTTGATAGGTGATTACCCGAGCGCTGCCGTTATGGTCTCCTTTTACGGTGCGATGGTTAACATCGACAAAGTAACTGGTTCTCAAACAAGTAATCTCAAATCACTCAAGTATTGAGGAGTAGTGTCTAATAAGATAATGAAATTTAATTATGACATATTTTTATCTCTTACAGTAAAGTTTCATAGGTCTTGTCCGATACTAGTCTTGTTAAGTAAGTATCTATGCAAATGCTTGTGACATTGCATGTCCTCATAGTTCAAGAAACAAAACTACTAGTCATCTTGCATTCTAGTCGTCTAGTGTTTTCTATGCGTCTACCTTTATAGAAAATTTCCGACCAATGACCATTTTCAAATTTTGACATTCAAGTTCACTTGATAGACGTTTATTAGTCACAGGACTGGTCCTGATAGTCTATCTTGAATTTTGTCAAATTGAAAGGACTCATCATTTAATAAACCACAACAGTTAAATGAAAAAATGAAATTAATTAAATTCTATGAATGGTTAACTAGAATTCCTTTAGAAAGTATTCAAAACTTAAAACTTTAAAACATTGAAAGACATCAAAGCCATTCTCTAATATGCTTGATTCCCATTGCTGTTGTGTGCGAGTTGTGCTTCGCTTGCGACAGAGGTTTTGTCAATGGATCTGAGATGTTGTCATCAGTTCCATTCTTGCTTATCTCGGCTTCCTTTCTTTCAACGAATTCTCGTAGAAGGTGAAATCTACGAAGTACATATTTGACTCTTTGGTGGTGTCTAGGCTCCTTTGCCTGTGCAATAGATCCATTATTTTCACAATATAGAGCTACTGGTCCTTAAATGGAGGGGACTACACCAAGCTCACCAATGAACTTCCTCAGCCAAATTTCTTCCTTTGCTGCTTCATGTGCAACAATGTACTCCGTTTAAATTATAGAGTCCGCAATAGTGCTTTGCTTGGCACTTTTTCAGCTTACTGCTCCTCCGTTAAGGTAGAAGATAAACCTAGTCTGTGATCTAAAATCATATTTTTCGGTTTGGAATCTTGCGTCCATATAACCATTAACAATCAACTCATCATCTCCACCATATATGGAGCCGACACTACGAGGGAAACTGCTGTAGATCACAACATATGAGACCCAAAGGCCGACTGTGGTGTAAGAGGGATAAACATGTGGCCGCTCAAGTCGAATTCCAGGAGAGCTGGAGATGCGGCAAGCAGGAAGCAGACCCATCAAACCCATCACAATAAGACAAAACTTGGGACGTGGTAATATTCCCCTGCGCCTCCCACGTCCAGAGGAAATCTCGCAGCCTGAAATACTAGTGTCAAGAGAAGTGCGTCAAGAAGGCTCGCGACAACTACCTCGGCGTCAGAAGCATTATGAGGTTGAGTCAGAATAATCAGACACGGGCTCCACGCAAGTCATGGAGGACCGTCCTCTCCAACCCTCCATGCGAAATTAAGGTCGTATAGATGCCACTGGGACCTTTCTCTATAGAGGAGGGACTCCTATACGTCGCGATCCAGTTTTCCACGCTCAGCAAGGTTTGGCAAACATGACAATAGGGCACTCCACCCCCTTATGTGAGGCCATAATGAACACACCGAAAGAACCTAAGGTTAAAACTCCTACTATTGATGCTTATGACGGTACGTCAGATTCCGATATGCATTTGTTGGCTATCGTCACCATATGTACGTGCAAGGAACAAACTAAGAAACTTGTTGCAAGTATTTACTCGATACACTACAAGGGGTAGCGTCCAAATGGTTTAAAAGGTTACCAACCAGGTCCATCACCTCATTTACCGAGTTAGAAATACTATTTTCCACTCGGTTCATGGCTTACAAGGAAGAAAGGAAAACAAACATGCATCTAGGATCAATCTAGCAAGGGAAAGACGAGTCACTCAGAAGCTATGCAAAGAGCTTCAACTTGGAGGCCAACCAGATTCATGACTTACCGAGCGGCGTATCCTTTGACAATTTCATAAGAGGAATAAAGCAAGGTTCGTTCAAGTTTGACTTGGTGAAGAAAAGCGTTCGAACTATGGCCGAAGTATTAGATGAAGCAGAGGCATTCATACATGCAACAAAAATATGTAGTGTGACGAAGGACCCAAAATCAAAAGATAAAACAGACAGAATAAATCCTAGAACCAACTGCACATGAGCCATATAAAAAGAGCACGACTCCGCGTCAACACGACAGAAAAGGGATCGTCCACAGGATAAAGAACACTTCGAATACAACACTGACTTGTACAATCCTCATTGAAGTCGGCACAAAGTTTGACTTGGAGCTTCCTTTTCCCATGAAGTCTCCCATCGAAAGTCGGGACCCTAAACTGTTATGCCAATTCCAAGAAGACGTGGCCACGAGACAAAATCTTGCAAAAGCCTATAAGGGCCTTAGACGGTCTGGCGGCAAAAGGATTCTTAAATATTTACCTAAGAAAAACTACACACGGTACATGGAAAATCTACAAGAAAAAAAAATCTCTTACATCGGCTCAAGATGGAAATCCAACAAACAGGGGCTTTGAGCGGTAATTTCAGGAGGCCCCGCCTCACGAGTTCCGACAATGAGAGGGAAAAAGGCTTATGGCAGGAGGTTGGGGAAAGTGATGATCTCGGGTAAGTCTCCTATGGATACCTTTCCGATAATCGAAATTGGCAAATCAGAATTAGTTAAGATTGACACCCCCCATGATGATCCACTAGTCATTAAGGTCAAAATTTCCAACCTAAGGGTACGAAGGATATTCGCACATCTTGGCAGTTCATCTGATATGATAAGCCTTGAACGTCTGAATCACTTAACTCATGATCCAAAAGCAATAGAAAAAATTTATTACCCCATCATTTGTTTCGGAGTTAGTATAATTCACCCAATTGGTGTCATATCATTGCCACTAAGGTTGGGGGGACGTTCCCAGGGCAGAAAGTTGAATGTTGAATTTCTGGTAGTCGAGGATTTAAGAACTTATAATTTCATCCTTGGACATCCACTTTGAACATACAAAAAGCAGTGATAGTGATGCTGAAGGAAATAATGCCCTTGGTCCAAGTTTGCATTTAATGCATTTAATGCTAAGTCTAATAAATGCGGTTCAGTATTAATTAACAAGTTAAGAATTCAGTGAGATCAAGTGAACTGAATGCCTAGCTAGAGGACGCTTCAGTTCAAGTGAAATTAATAATATTAATCCACAACTTACTCTTGACTGAACCCGCAGGGTCACATAAATAGTACGTGAACGGATCAAGTATTTAAGTGAATATATTACTCCCTCCGCCCCAGATTAGTTGTTACACTTACCATTGCGCGCACAAAGTTTTAGGTGATAAGTGGTTGTTTGGTTCTCAATTGTTATTTTATTGAAAAAGTAGATGTGATATGAGTTAGTGGGGTATTTTTTTAATTGAATGAGAGAGGGTGTGGGGACAAAAGAATATTTAGTGGGAAGAGAGAGACAATATAATGATTGTGGGGTCATTCCTAATTTAGAAGTGTAACAACTAATCTGGGACGGAGGGAGTATTCTTTAGGTACTCTATTTATGATCATTCGAAAATGACGGATCTCGGTTCCAGTGGAAGCTGAAATCGTCAAAAGGCAAAGTAAAGAATATTCCGGAAATGAAGATATTGCCGGAAACGGAAATATGGTTCAAGACGGAAATATAAATATTATCCAAGTCGTAGATGTTGCCGGAAACGGAAATATGGATCATATCGGAAAATATTATCGGAAATAGAAATATTGGCGGAATCAGAAATATTGTCGGAATCGGAAATATTGTCGGAATAGGAAATTATTTCATGAATCGGAAATATTAACGGAAACGTAAATATTTGTTTGAAACGGAAATAGATTCCGAAATCGAAAAACGAATCTGAAGCTCGATGAGCGACAAGCCGGCAAGCGAGCCGGCCCATCGCTCGACAAGCACGAGGCCGAGCGCATAGCATTGAGCACGAAGCCCAGCACCAGCGCCCAGCCATAGGCGATGGACCTGGAGCGCTGTGGGCCGCGAGAAAACCAAGGCGCGAGCAGCAAGCCAAGGCAGCAACGGCCCGCCAAGGCCAAACTGCAGCGCGCTGGGCCTTGAGCCTACTGCGGATGCGTTTGGGCCTAGGCAGGCACGCGCACTAGCGTGGCCCATTGTGGCTGCGTTGGTTGCTTCGTGTTGGGCTCCAAGCAAAGTCCATTTACTTAGTTGCCAAGTAACTTTAGCATTAAGTATTAGTTTTCCTAGTCATGTTAGAATTGAATTAATTAAGTGTTAAATTATTGCTACAATTCGAATTGGTTAAGAATTTCAATCCTAATGGGATTGGTAATTCTTTTCCTAGTAAGAATCAAATTCCTTATTTCCTACCCTATAAATATGAGGCTAGCCCTCATAATTTATATACATCAAAAACATATTCTTTACATATATTGTGTTCAAGAGAGAGCATAGTTTATAGCCTAACCCGAGTGCATAAAACTTAAGTAATATCCTAGTTGGTTGAACCTATGGCGGATCCGAACTTGCTGTGGACTTTCTATGGACTAGGGGCGACACTTGGAGCTCTAAAGACTTGTTCTTGTTCGATTCGGGAGCCGCTAGGGAAGGCACGCATCACATTGTATGTAACCTAAATTATGCTAATTGACTATGTGGCAATTAATTTGGATTCCTGGCTTTATGGTTTTTCAGCATGAATTATATTGTTTCTATTATTCATAACCCTACAGTGGTATCACGAGCCTCTAATTAATTCCATAATCAATTATAGTTAACATGGATTAAATTTTATAAATTTGCAATGAATTAAAGGGGTGATTGATTTCGTGATTGTAATTAATTGCAAATTCGTGGATTATTTGATTATATGTTCGCAGGATTTTCGGCAGATTTGTCAATAATGGTCGAAAACTTATGTCTTTATAGTGAAATTCGCATGTAAACGACGTTTTAAAATTTTGAAAAAAAATCTAAGATTTGATGCCGAACGCAGAACTCCTAAATTGTAAGCCTAACTATGACTTTTTGGAGGTTTTAGTTTTCGAATGCAAAATTTGTAATTTTTATGATGTTAAATTAAATATTTGCGAATCTTGAACGTAAATCTTGAATCTATGATTGACCTATTGTATATGTTTAACAATTTTAAAGTCTAATTTTGTTAATTATACAACCTAATTTATAATTATAATTAATTTGTTGAATTTCAAATAATTTAGAATTTGTTTTGATTTTCATAATTAATTGATAATTTAATTAGGATCATATGATTAAAAACCACCATAAAATTTGTTAAAGTTGAATTTTTTTTTATAATTTTATGACCTAGATTTTAATCCCTAAGAAATCATGTAATAGGAAATTAATTTGAATAATAAATTTTCGATTTTTCGCCTAAATTTAGTAAAATTAATATGGATTATTAATTTGTCGTTAAATTTAAATATAAAAGTTTTGAATTTTATGAATCGTTCACGATCTTGCACGCACGAAGCAATGTAAGCTAAGTGTGTTGCATTGTGCATGTAAGCAATGTAAGCTAAGTGTTTTGATTTTTAAGGGGTGTTGCATTATGCAGGTATGCGACGATGAGCAAGGGAGCTTGTTGCCCATGCGGTACAAAGCAACGAGCAATGCACGAGCACGCGCGCGCGGGCGCATCCCCGTGCAGTGTCTGCTGTGTTAGTGATCAAGCAAGGCGAAAGGGCAACGCTACACACGCCCAGCAGTGCTGGCGTCGAGGCAGTGTGCGATGGCTTTCGAGCCATGCGCGTCTGCCAGCGTGCGTTGCGCCCAGCAAGCGATGGCGACGAGGCATCGATGGATGCCCTCGTGCCTTGCGCGCAAACCAAGCAAGCAGCGACAACCAGCGAGCAATGCACGAGCTAAGTGTGTTGCATTGTGCATGTAAGGAATGTAAGCTAAGTGTTTTGGTTTTTAAGGGGTGTTACATTGTGCGGGCATGCGACGACGAGCAAGGGAGCTCATCGCCCATGCGGTAGAAGGCAACGAGCATAGCACAAGAACGCGCGCGCGGGCGCAGCCCCTATGCAATGTGTGCTTTGCGAGTGATCGAGCAAGGCAAAAGGGCAACGCTGCACACGCCCAACAGTGCTGGCGTCGAGGCAGCGTGCGATGGCTTTCGAGCCATGCGAGTCTGCCAGCCTGCGTTGTTCCCAGCAAGCGATGGCGACGAGACATCGATGGATGCCCTCGTGCCATGCGCACAAACCAAGCAAGCAGTAGGGGTGTTCATTACCGGGTACCCGGCTTTTCGGGTACCGTAAAAGCGGGTACCCGCTTTTTCGGGGAGTTGAAAAGTCGGCCCATGACCCGACCCGTAATAACGGGGTACCCGGTTATTACGGATTCCGGGTACCCGGTTATTACGGGTCGGGTCACAGGGTACCCGGATATTTTTAACTTCATGCGATTCATCCCTACCAAACTTTAGAAACCATCGAGTTCTACATTATTAACAAAAGAAAAATGAATTTCCCAGCCAAATAAATGTCACACTAAAGAGGATTAAGAATACTGTTACAAAATGCAAACAAAACACCAAAAGTTTCATAGCTTTCCAAATGAAAAACATACGATCAAGCAACAATTCTTTAATTATCGTCTTAAGATCTGACTAATTGGTGTCGCCGGCGAAAATGGGCGTCATTATATAACAACCTACATGTTAACATCTGATCAATTGATGGTTGATTTTGACCACTGGAACCGTGAATTTAAGTCATTTGTGGTCTAATTCGACCAATGGTCGGATCCATAATTAACATGACTTCAATAATCGACATATGACATGTACGATGCTATATTACACCAGCTTCAAACAAAATTTTCACCACCATCTCTTACAAATATGACCAAAGCTAAATAGATAGATAGAAGAGTTAATACTTTCATGGAGAAAGTACATGCAGAGTTGATGCTTTGTTGGAAGAAGATGAGTAATTGTTGGTACTGGGAACTGGGAAGGAGTATGAGAAATGAAAGGTGCGGCTGCTAAGGGAAAGTGAACGAGAAAAACCCTATTACACCCGAATTTGTCACTTAAAAATAAAAAAGAAAGTCACACAGTAACGGGTTTCCGGGTACTCGTGACCATCAAAGAGAGGCCCATGACCCGACCCGAAATAAGTCATTTTAAGCGGGTCGGGTACCCGGCCCACTAATTTGGGAAAAACAAGATTAATACCCGGTTATTTCTTACCGGGTCAGCGGGTCAGCGGGTCGGTAATGCGGGTCGGGTATTTTTGAACACCCCTAGCAAGCAGAGATAGCCAGCGATGGTGTCGAGCCAATAGGCGCTAGCGAGGGCCTGGCTGTGCGATGGCCTCGGCCATGCGTGCAGTTAGATCTTGCGACGCTGCAAGCCTTGGCGAGGCATGGGCCTTGCGCCCATGTGCCTTGCGGTGGCCGGTTAACTTGTTTTGTTTTTTTAATTTTCGGTTGATAAACGATTTTAATTAAATTTAATTTTGAAATTTAGTTTTTCCTCGGAATTTAATTTTGATTAATTTAATTATTATAATTTATTTTATAGTAATTATTTTAATAAAATTAAAACCTTGGTAAAATTATAATTAATTTAAATCAACTTAAAATATTAAAAGGGATTTAAAATTATTTTATGTGAGCTTTAAATTTTAATTTGTAAGTTTCCAGTTGGACTAGGAAATACAAATTTATGTTTAAAATTTGTAAAGCATGTAAATTCTTGGTTTTAGTGGGAGCTTTTAATCATTGAACTCTTGATTAGGTCTTTATTCCTTCAAGGTTAAAAAAAGTCGATTAGAACTAATAAGGTTGAATAATTTGTAGATTGTTGGAACCTTTAATTAGTTGCTGCAAATGTTTATGTGATGCATGATTGTTCTACTAACTTGCTATGTGGGCCATTCATTGATAAATGAATGGATGAATGGTATATTGTAAATGTACTGTTTTGCAGGTTGTGGAAAGTGACTAGTATGGCCCAAATAGGATAGTAAATATGGTCTGCGTACCATTATTTGAATGTAAAGTTGGTCTTACGCACCAAAGTTTTTATATAAATATGGTCTGCGTACCATCAAATAGTTGTAATTAGTTTAATTATAGCATATCCTATTTGAAGAAAATGGCGCCTCCCATGGTGAAATTCAAGACGGAGTTTCCAATCCATTTTCAAGACGGAGTTTGAAGTTGAAGCTTCAAGATGAAGTCGGGCCATACTAGATCACATTTAAATCTTATGCATGCTTTAAGATATTTATTGCTTTAAATATGTCTTGATATTGTGCATGAGATTGAGGCTTGATTATGTTGCATGATTAAGGATTTTAATTCACTTAAAATCTAACCAACATAGTAAGAGCCCTAAGTTCCAAACTTAAAAATTGAGTTAAAAGGTGCCATGCCAAAATAATACTTACTTGGATAACCTTTACATCAATCTAGTAATAATTTTCCGCCATAGCGAGATGGTACTTATTGATTCTAAAGG
Organism: Spinacia oleracea; assembly: GCF_020520425.1. Classification (NCBI taxonomy): domain Eukaryota; kingdom Viridiplantae; phylum Streptophyta; class Magnoliopsida; order Caryophyllales; family Amaranthaceae; genus Spinacia; species Spinacia oleracea. The sequence continues at coordinate 71,420,471 of NC_079491.1, read as the reverse complement.
GGTAAGGTACACAATAATTGTGAGTACATGTTACTTTTGGTAAAACTCAACGATATAAGTAAGGAGTCCTTTTATGTCGTGGCAAATAGGATAGGTTTACCTAATAAGTTCTTAGACGTACCTATCAACCAAGAGTAGTTTCTAGAGTATTAGCAACGGATTTGCTTACCTAAAATATTTTAGAATTGAGGCAAAATACATAATGTGATTAATTCTTCAATGATTTAAGGATCTTGGATTAATTTTATTCACACCTGTCGGAACACAAAAATTCGAATAAAATGCTTAATAAATTTTGAATTATGCATGTATGCTGGAATTTAAGTTTATTAAGAGCATGTATGAATGGTTATTTATTTGTTTATTCTTTTCAATTGTAGTTTTAACTATGGCAAACAATAATTCATTCAACATCGGATCAATTCTCGAAAAGGAGAAGTTGAACAGGAAAAACTTCCTTGACTGGAAAAGGAACTTGCAAATAGTTCTTATGCAGGAAGAAAAGGAGTATGTCCTGGAAGAGGCGATGCCCAAAGCCGCGGGCGACAGGGTCACTCAGGCAGCCCTCAATTGTTGGATTGATGCCAACAAGGATGTAAAATGTCTAATGTTTGCAACCATGAGTGAAGATCTACATAAAACGTTCATCAACTAAGATGCTTTCACGATCATCAGTGAGTTGAAGAACATGTTCCAAGATCTGGCTCGAGTCGAAAGATTCGAGACTCATAGGCAAATTCTTGACACCAAGCTCAAGAAGGGCGTGCCCGTAAATTCCACATTCTCAAGATGATTGGATTAATTGAGAATATGAGTCGGCTGGATCAACAGTTCTCTCAAGAAATGGCTGTAGACACCATCCTCCACTATCTTCATAGCGGGCATGATCAGTTCAAACTGAATTACAGAATGAATAGTCTGGACAAAACGCTCACTAAGCTTCACGGTATGCTCAAGACAGCTCAAAAGACGCTCAAAAGTGATAAGCAGAATGTTCTTATGGTGCGTGGGGGCAAGTTCAAGAAATCTGGCAAGAAGAGAAATGCTAAGAAAGGTGGCAAGAAAGCTAGCCTAACTAAGAAAACTGGCGGCACCAAGTGTGAAAAGATGAAGGTGAGCCAACCCACTTCTGAGTCTGAATGCTTCTACTGTAAGAAGAAGGGGCATTGGAAAAGAGATTTCTTGAAGCTAAAGGAAGATCAGTAGAACGTAACTGTCGTTCCATCTTCAGGTATTTTCGTTATAGACTGTATACTTGCTAATTCAACTTCTTGGTTATTAGATATAGGTTGTGGATCACACTTATGTTCCAATCCAAAGGGACTAAGAAGAAGTAGAATGTTAAGCAAGGGTGAAGTCGACCTACGAGTGAGAAAGGGAGCAAGGATTGCTGCATTAGCGGTAGGAACTTATTATTTCTCATTTCCCTCTAGGCTAGTTTTGGAACTGGAAGAATGTTTCCATGTTCCAAGTCTTACTAAAAGCATCATTTCTGTTTCTTGCTTAGATGCTAAGGGATTTAGCTTTTTAATAAAAGACAATAGTTGCTCGGTTTATTTTTATAGAGATGTTTTATGGATCTGCTAGATTAGTTAATGGACTTTATTTATTAGATCACGACAAACAAGTTTATAACATAAATACCAAAAAGTCCAAAAAGAATGATTCAGATCTCACCTGTCTGTGGCATTGTCGATTAGGCCATATTAACATGAAACGCATAGAAAAACTTCAAAAGGAAGGAATTCTAGAGCCATTTGACTGAGAGGATTTTGGTAAATGCGAATCAAGCTTACTTTGCAAAATGACAAAGCAACCTTTCTCTAAAGTTGGAGAAAGAGAAACTGATCTATTGGGTTTAATCCATACAGATTTATGTGGACCAATGAGTTCAAATGCTAGAAGTGGTTTCAGCTACTTTATCACTTTCACTGATGACTTCAGTAGATATGGTTATGTCTACCTAATGAAGCATAAGTCTGAGTCCTTTGACAAATTCAAGGAATTCCAGAGTGTAGTAGAGAATCAATTAGGAAAGAAGATTAAAGCACTGCGGTCTGATAGAGGCGGTGAATATCTGAGCTATGAATTTGATGACCATCTGAGAGATTGTGGAATCTTGTCAGAATTGACTCCTCATGGAACACCTCAATGAAAAGGTGTGTCAGAATGGAGGAACAAGACCATGCTAGACATGGTTCGATCAATGATGGGTCAGGACAAACTTCCAATAGAATTTTGGGGACATGCACTAAACACAGCTGCACTCACACTAAATAGAGCTCCGTCTAAAGCTGTAAAAAAGACTCCATATGAGTTGTGGTTTGGAAAGCCTCCAAAAGTATCTTTTCTTAAGATTTGGGGTTGTGAAGTATCTGTCAAACGATTAGTTTCAGACAAACTTTAACCGAAATCTGAAAAATGTATCCTTGTGGGCTACCCAAAGGAAATAAAGGGGTATTACTTCTACAATACATCTGAGAACAAGGTGTTTGTTGCTCGAGATAGTATCGTTTTGGAAATAAATCACATTTCCAAAATGACAAGTGGGAGAAAAATAGACCTCGAAGAAATTCGAGTCGAACAACAAACTCTAGAGAATGCTCAAAATGACATTTAGGTTCAAACTCAGAGATCTTTAGAAGTATCTGGTGAGAATCAAAAACCAACTAGAAATGTAACCCCGCGTAGATCAGAGAGATATAGGTCTTAACCAGAAAGATACGTAGGTATTTTGACGAATGAGAGCCATGAAATTCTATTGCTAGAAACCAATGAACCTGCGACTTACAAACAACCTATGACGAACCCTAGCTCCAAGCCGTGGCAAGAAGCCATGCAATCTGAATTAGACTCCATGTCTGAAAACCAAGTTTGGGATTTGGTCGATTTGCCAGATGGCTACCAAGCCATAGGAAGCAAATGGGTTTTCAAACTGAAAAAGGACAAGGATGAAAAACTAGAAGTTTTCAAAGTTAGATTGGTTGCAAAAGGATACAGGCAAGTCCATGGTGTGGATTATGATGAAACCTTTTCACCAGTTGCAATGCTAAAGTCTATATGGATAATGTTAGCAATCGTTGCATATTACAATTACGAAATATAGCAGATAGATGTCAAAACCGCTTTATTAAATGGTGTTTTAACAGAAAATGTGTTTATGACACAGCCTGAGGGTTTTCAGGATCCAAAGAATGCTAAAAAGGTATGCAAGCTTAAGAAATCCATTTATGGATTGAAGCAAGCATCAAGGAGCTGGAATTTACGTTTTGATGAAGCAATCAGTGACTTTAGTTTCGTCAAGAACGCAGACGAATCTTGTGTATACAAGAAAGTCAGTGGGAGCAAAACTGCTTTTCTAGTATTGTATGTCGGCGACATATTACTTATCTGAAATGACATTCCTATGTTGAACTATGTCAAGATTTGGCTTGGGAAATGTGTTTTGATGAAGGATCTAGGAGAAGCACAGTACATACTCGGCATCAAGATCTACAGAGATAGATCTAAAAAGATGATTGGACTTAGTCAAAGTACTTATATCAGTAAGGTGCTTGAAAGGTTCAAAATGGCTGACTCCAAGTAAGGCTACCTACCCATATCTCATGGAATGATTCTAAGCAAGACTTAGTGCCCAAAAACACTGGATGAGCGAAGCCGAATGAATGGGATTCCATATGCATCATTGATTGGCTCAATAATGTATTCTATGATATGTACACGCCCGGATGTTGCGTACGCACTCAGTGCTACGAGCAGATACCACTCAGACCCAGGAGAGGCACATTGAACTCAATCCTTTATTTATTTTCTGCGTTCCTACATTTTTGTCCCGTGTCATGTAACGTCTTGTACTTACTTTCGAACCTTATCCAGTTGTAGAGAAGTTCAATCAACATATGGAGTATGTTGCATTGGAGGGAAGATCTTCAGGATCAGTTTTGACTTTGAAAATTTTCTATTCTTCGAATATTGTTTGGCATTATAGGTTTGTTGAGCTATTGGTCTCTTAGATCTGTTATATTTAGGCTAGGTACCTTTATTTTTGCATTTTGTACCATGAATGAAGTGATATGAGATTATGAGTTATCCCAGAGTATCATGTCTCGTGTCACATGCAAATAATATTGCTATTCCATTCAATGTGTTTTCAACTACCAATCTATTCAAGATGCTTCTCAAGTATAGGCCAGAGGATAAAGCTGCAAAGTAGGAGCGTCTTCTGAAGAAGGCTCAGCTTGAGGCTGAAGGAAAGAGTATAGAGTCCAACAGTAAACCCATGGTTGTGAAAAAGGTGAAGCGGTTCACGAGAGACCTGCTGAAATGAAACTAAATGGTGGTGTTAATAGTTTTGGATAGTTCTCAAGAATCCTTAGTCGAATGCAAGGTACTTTCCCCAAGTTGTTTTCTCTGTTTCCTTACCATTTTTAACCTTATTTTACCAAGGAAGGTTCTATGTTCCTCACTATTTTGATCTGCTCATTAATAAAATGCTCATTTAACTACCTACGAGTGCCCATTAAATCATGATTCAAACTCTAATATCTGGATTATGTTGATTCTGGTTCTTTTCCGTTCCTACTTTGTACGTTAAGGTTCATTTTTACATGATCGAATCTCACTCGGTTTCTCAATGCATATTACGTAATGCTTATCGGACTACGTATAAATAATCATTTACTTGCTTGCACATGTTTACTTTCACTACTTAAATATTCTCATGAAAATGCTCACTTCACTACTAATGTACATAATTTTATCCATGATTAAAAACTATATCCATTGAGTTGTATTGATCCAGTGGATTTCATTCCTTCTTTTCTCGTTATTTAACCCACCTTTGCACATAAACCCCAACATCCCTCTATTTATCTACCTTTGTATGTCTGTAACTCTGTAAGTTTGTCTTTATATATGAGAAAAGGGTGTGTCTTGGTGGAAAAAGCCACACTTCTCGACCCCATTGGTGTCACAAGATTGAATTAAGTCACTTGCCAGTTGCCATAGTGCCTCTCTATATAATTTTCATTCGATTTGAACATGAAATCAATTGTTAAACATAAACTGTAATCAATTTATAATCAAGCTCAATTAATAAACATAAACTGTATTCAATTTACAATCAAGCTCAATTTATAGACATGAAAGAATACAACTTGAGGAATCCGGGTTTAGAGTCATAAACTGTAACCAATGACTATGAAGATATTTTCTTTAGGAATGCAAAATCATAAATATTTTTCTTTATGGGTTTCCAGTTTCTAAATTTGATGTGAATATGACAATGTTTCTTTTGCGGTTGGTTGTTCGTCCTTCTGAGATGTATTGTTTTATCATGTTGACTTAGGTTTATGGTATAATTTGTTAAAATATTTTTAGTGTGTTCTTCAGTAAATGATTTCTTTTTGAGTTGAATCTGTGGAATTTTGTTCTGTTTACATGATGGATTTTGAAGATGCTAAAAGATTGGTAAACAAGGAAAGATCCTTTGCTTGGTCTGAAATAGATCCTTCAGTAACTTGGCATTGGTGTATGTATGGCATGCAAATTATAATATTTCTCATGTGATTGCAATCTTATGGTTCTTCGTTTTCAAATAGGGGGCTATTGTAGTACAATATCGTTCACTTTTTTTATGTTATATGTTGTGATGTATATTAGCTTAAACAACTGAAGCTGAAGCTCTATGTTAACTATTTTTTGTTATGCTGCTGCACGCCTTACACCAGACTTTGATGCTTTGGATGTTACAATCAAGATCAGAATTATCTAAACTCTGTATTTTGATTTATCTTGTTAGAAACATAATTTCAGTTTAATGCTCTGAATTATTAAAAAAAAAGTTATGGAGGCTAGTACCTACTACCAATGTATCATTCCTGCATTAATTTTTTTTATTTTTTTTTTGTAAAATAAATGTACCATTTGCAGTGCACACTGTCAAGGAAAGGTTGTAAATAGTTTTAGAAATTTTTCTTTAAAAATCTCTTTTTGCAACGCCCACATACTGCAAAAAGTTGCAAAAAGACACAAGGCACGTTGTAATTAATGTCTTTTTACATTGTTGTTTTTCGCTGCAATGAAATATTTATTATTCGCAACCCTCACAATTGCAGCCCGCAAAAACGCTACAAAAAGTCCAATTTTGGCGCGCTGCAAATGAGGTTTTTTCAACTAGTGTCTTGAGGTTTAAATGATGCTCCTAGGGGTTAGGTTTCTAGTTTGAGGCTAATGGTTTTGTCAAAGCTATAACTCGGGTTTAGCCATTCACGTGTGCAAAGACGCCCACACAATGCACAAATAGCACGTTGTCACACTAGCATGAATATGAATGCGACATGCAAAGTTCTCAACCTAAGGTCGGTCTAAGTTTTGTATGATGCAAGTGGTAGACTTAGGAGGAAAAAGGTCATTGACTGAGAGGCGGATCCCGTAACGAAGCACTCCATCCAAGGGATGCGTTTTTTGGCGGAGGACCTCCATGCAAGATGTCACGAACATCAAACAAATGTCAAGGTTCGGTGGGCTCGGATGTGGTCAAACACTTTGGTCGAGAACCGTATGGAGATTGACCACTCCTTTACCCCCGGGGCTAGCCCGAATGTAGAACACATTCGTATGTGCGAAGGTAGAAATTCATTTTACATAAGTAGTATTTCCGAAATCATGCATGAGATACCTAGAATCACAATTGTATTTGAATTTTTTATTTGAAAATCCTACCTTTCGACATTTGTTCTCGAAGTTTGGGAGCGCTCTTTCGAAGTTCAAAATTTAAGCTAAATTCCCATTCGAACTTTTGGGTAGAATGGGAAAAGGGCCACTATAAGCCACTATGCCAAGTGCAGACAGCAGCGCCAGATGTTGTACCAACGCCCAACGCTCCTGCCTGCGCTCAACGCTCCTGCCTGCGCTCAACGCTTGAGAGTAGCAGTGGCTGATTCCCTAGTGTAGTCGCCATATTGTAGGGCAGTTTTTTACAAAAATCTCTCTTGTAGTGGTATTATTCGTATTTCGTATATCTTGTACATTGAATTTTGTATGTAAGTTATGAGGACTTGATGAGTCTTGTTTAAGACTCACCAAGGTATCTAACTTATTCAATTAGTCAAGTGTGTGATCAACTAGATTTAACTTGATCTTCTCAATCCCACCCCTAAAAGGGATCCGAATTCTAGGTTCACACAAGTGATGGAATTGAATTTTGAACAAAGAAGATCAAAGCTCAAAATATAAGAAAGTGCGCAAAATACCCCTACGTCTTTCAAATTTTTTAACATTGACGGAGTCGCCACAAAACATATTAATGGTCCCGTTAGGAAGGACTAAAGCTGACTCTTTTTGGACACGACATTGAATCTTGAAACCGAATGTGTGAGATTCGGGAACGGGAACGAACCGCTTATTTTGGTAGGCTTTAGAAATACATTCAAACACAAGACAAGGATTGTTTTTGCAAAATCCAAATCATGACACTAGGTTGTTTGAATCATGCACTTTAGAATCATTGAAATTGCTACTTATACATGGTCACTTAGCTTTAAAGATAATTAAAGGAACCTAAGGCTGGTTTATCAAAAAATTATCTTCGTTAAGCGTGATGTAACATTTGTTGTATTTAGCATGTTAGGTGACGGAATAAATAAACAAGTAAAGCATCATCACAAATAGACAAGGAATTTTGAAATGCGTAAAACACAGTTTAGGTGCAAAACCACATCGCCTTGGAAATAGCGAGCAAAGGGTGCGATATTGAAATTGCAAGAACTATAATAATAAGAGCAATAATCAGTTAAGTAAATTAAGCGGATAAAGGTGCGTTATTGAAATTGTGATAGTGAAATAGCACTATTGTATTTGAAATCCGAACACCAAACAACTTCTTAATAATAAGTGTGCCTAAAACAGATTCAATTCTCTAAAAATCTTAGATGTAGATGAGTTGTTCATCTTGAAGTGTCATTGATTTTGAATATTGAAAAAGAACTTGAAATAGAACTTGAACTTGAACTTGAAATAGAACTTGAACTTGAAAAGGGAGGTTCAACATCAAAGATTAAGAGAGTTCATGCTAGAAAAATCTCATGTTTAACATACTCCATGATTTAAATGAAGGAAATATGTCCTTCACCAAGGTGCATTAAGTCTAATACCAAGGTTCAGATTAATTGCGAACAATTATTTCACTAAGATCAAGTGATCGGAACAGCTACCTAGAGCAATGCTTCCTATCAGTGAGTTCTAATCTATACTAGGCTCACAACTCACTCTTGACTGAACCTATAAGGTCACACCAATGACATGTAACAGATCACCGGATTAAATGAATCGGAAATTCATTTAATAGCTTTTCGGGAATTTGGAAAACGTATTATACGATACGACCTTGTATCGGAATCGTATATCGTACCGCGAATATTCGTAAGCTAGGGGAAACGAATAATCGTATCGTACGACGGTGATTCGTCATGTACGATACGATAAATAATAGCCGTAAGTCGTTCGTCGCGAATACGAGCCGCATCGGAGCTGCCGGCCCGTCGAGCCAAGCGCGCATGCGCACAAGGCCCAACGAGCCTGCGAGCTCGCAACGCAGCAAGCAAGCCAGCCCGCGTGGGCATGGCAGCACGCACAAATGTGCAGCAACACAACAACGAGCAAGCAAGGCCCACGGCACATGATGCTCGGCTGCGCGCTGTGGGCTTCGGCCTGCAGTGTGTTGGCTGTGCGCGAGGCTTGTGCTCGCGTGTGTGGGGTGTGGCGGTCAAGGACTTTTGGTCTTGGCCGGTTACACCTAATATATCAATTAGCTTATATTATTTCCCACAACACACAACAATAAGTTTTTCCAAGAAACCCTAAACCTAATTCCCAAATTATGTTGTTCAGTTTCTCTCTGTTCAAAAACTTTTCATCCCGAAAAGCAAATATCTTGTGCGTTGTCTAAGCTACAATAATCAAGGCGGACCTGAACGTATCAGTGAAACAATAGAGGAACGACAAGTGGATTTCTTTGATCGTGTTCGTTGATACTATACTCGGGAAAACACGCTTCAAATGTAAGTATGCTTAAGCTGTGCTTTATACATGTTTTCTGGCTTTGGGGATGTTCCGCACATGTTATATGTATGTTTAACTGTATTCCCCTACAGTGGTATCAGAGCCTTATGTATTCAAAGTATTTTTTTAGCATTCTTTAGCATGAATTATTGTTTTTTCTGTGTATCGAATTTTCTTAAAATTTTCGGAATTTTTTCGAATGTTTCTAGATTATTGGATTTATCGCAGGAAGTAGTTCTGAATTCGAAAATTGTTGAAGTTTGGATTTTTCTGACCCTAATCTGATTGAAAATAATTTTCTAATATCAAATCTTGAGAACAGAATTGCAAAAACAGGCCTCGAAGTATGTGTTTTAGGGCGTTTTTGTTAATTTTTGTGTTAAAATTAATAAATTTGGAAAGCTTTTCAATTAATTGGTCGACCTAAACAACTCGGAATTGATTGAAATTTTGACACAATGTTTTTGGGTATATTCTATAATTATGGTAAAAAGTTTGGAAATTTTTATTAAGTATAAACCCTAATTCTGCTTTCCCCAAATTCGTAAATTTTAGATCGCTAATTGATTTTGTAAATAATTTAGATCTAGTAATTTGATTAATTGGGAAAGGGAATATAATTTCATGTAAAGTGACAGTTTTTAAAAATTATTGGATTAAAATTTTGATTAGATTCGTTAATTTTAATCAACACTTAAACCAAATTTGTAAAAATCTGAAATTTAAATGTTTAGAACGATTTAAAATTTTATATTCGATTATTTAAAAGTTCAAATTTTTGGTTGAAATTGTTCGTTCTTAAAATTTGAATAAATTTAGCCTAGATTTAATAAATTTAACGAAATGGATTGTTGTTAAAAATTAATTAAATCGTAAAGTTGTTATTTTTCGAAAATAAAAATCGTAAATTTTGTGAAAAATAACTTAATGCAAATGTTCGTGAAATTATTTTTTTTAATTAGTTGGTCCGTAGGCACGAACCAAAGGCACGAACACGAGGGTGTGGGTGGACGTGTGGCTCGTCGAGCCATGCGGGCTACCACACCACTGCCGAGCCACAACGACGCGGGCAGCAAGCCTAGCCCGCATTGCACTGGAACAATTTTTTTTTTGTTTTCGTTGGGCTTGAAATTTATGTTTGCATTAAAAATTGGCTAACAGGATAATGAATTATTATTTTATTTAACTTGGGCCGGGCCGTGAGTTTAATTTAATATTTAAATAATTAATTATCCGAAATAATTATTGGTTTGAGTGCGAGCCTCTAAATGAAATTACAATGAAATAATTATTCTAATTATTTTTGTATGTCGCATTATTTTAAATTAATTAAATTTTAATTAGAATAAATTCTAAGGATTAATAATTTGGAAATGGATTAATCATTTAGGACGCGTTTAATTTTAATTAATTCACGTAAATACTTGCATAATTATATGGGCCATTCGTTTTAGCATACCAATGGGTAAATGCATAGAATGTATATATATATATATATATATATATATATATATATTTCATGTAATGCAGGTGCTCCAAGTGACTAGTATGGCTATTCTAGGATAGTTAAATACGGTATGCGAACCGTTTTATCATTGAATGTAAAGTTTTAAATATGGTCTGCGAACCATTGAAATTTTGATGTAATTTTTATTATTTCAAGTATTTCTAGTTTAGAACTTTAAGTTAGCGTTGAATGAAGATTCAAGACGATGCCAAGCTAATAAGATGGTGAAGAATATTGGATGCTTCAAGACAAGAGTTTTGGGCCATACTAGCTCACCAATTTTATTTATGCTTTTATATTATTGAATGATTATATATTATGCATGAATATGTTGTTTGTATGACTCGATTAGATTTAGTTCACTAAATAATCTAACCAACATAGAAACAACTAGGTCCAAAGTAATATTCAAATCAAGCACTTAGAAAAATCTAAGGATCTAACTTAGTAGGTTTACGCTAAAGCGAGGTGCTATTTTAGTTGACTTAGATGGTAAGGCATCCCAAAGGAGCACGTTGATTGTGGTTTCAACTCAAACAACAATGGCATTATTTTGTGGCAATGGGATAAATTATGGTATTAATTTATTAACCAAGAGTAATTTGGAGATTAATAGCAATAGATTTTGCTTACCTAGAATCTTAAACTAATTAAGACATGCCAAAGCTGCTTAAGGATTTAGGACTTTTAGGGTCTTGGAATCATTTCATTCTTTTTGGACCATGTTTTTGCTTTTGCATGAATGGAATGTTTAATAGCTTTAATGATTGCATGCTAGCATTTATTTCAAAGTTATTAAGTTATGAATGGTTATTTATTGCGAATTATTTTAAAATGTAATAATAAACTGGTCGCAAACATAACAACAATCAAATCATCGGAAATTATGGATGTCGAGTTAAACTTGACTAACTTTCTTGAATGGGAAAGGAAACTTATCGAAGTTTTAAAAGTTAACGACATGCACTATGTCATTGAACAACCTTTTCCTAGCTATGATGCGCAGGGTATGACTCCAGAAAGGTACAGAAGTTGGGCACTTCACAAGTACCTTGTCACGGAGTTTATCCTAAAGTCTATTCCCGAAAATTGGATAGGGAGGTTCATTACTTTTGAGCCTCATGCTCTCCTAAGTCGTCTTGGGGATAGATGTCGTGTGGGGTTTCAATTGGCTAATTCAATGAGCAATCTCAAACTCATTACCCCACACAGGTCGTGTCTAGAGAACGAGCTTCTAGAGGCACAAAAGCGCATTTACTCCACTAAGATGGACAGAAACACACCAATTCGGTCTCATGTGGATATGATGTCTGGATTATTTTTCACAATTGAGAGACTTGGTGGTTCCGTCAAAGAGTCAATAGCTATTGCACTAGTGCTGAATTCTCTTCATAGGGATTATGAGGGGTTTAAGATGCACTATCTCTTTAATCAGAAAGAGAGCACATTCTGTGAACTTGTGTAATTACTCGAGAAATTCGAGAGAATCCTTAAGTTCAAGCAACACCTTTTGAATGTGAGGTGCACCAAATTCAAGAAAGTGTGAAAGGGGAAGAAAAGCAAGGCTGGATCTTCATCCACTCCCGGAGGCCAACTGGCGCCTTCCAAGAGCAAGATGAGGGAAAGTGCTTCTCCTTCAACATCGCAATGCTTCAATTGTAATGAAATTGGTCATTACAAACGAGATTGCCCTAAACTAAAGGAAGAGAAGAAGGATAGAAACGTTTCTTCTCCTTCAGGTATGTATGTTATACATTGTAATCTTGCTAATTCTACTTCTTGGGTATTAGATACTGGTTGTGGATCACACTTATGTTCCGATTCGCAGGGACTAAGGAGAAGTAGAAGGCTTGATAAACACGAGATAGATCTACGCGTGGGAAATGGAGCACGGATTGCTGCATTAGCTTTAGGATCTTATTTTATTTCTTTGCCTAGTGGTTTTGTTTTGGAACTAGAAAACTGTTACTATGTTCCTAGTATCACTAGAAACATTATTTCCGTTTCAAGTTTGGATTCTAGAGGTTTTAGTTTTCAATTTAAAGACAATAGTTGTTCTTTTGCTTTGAATGGAATGTTTTATTGTTCAGCACAACAAGAAAATGGTCTATATGTGCTAGATACGAGCAAACACATTTATAACATAAATACTAAAAAGGATAAAACTGGTGGTTCCGATCTCACATTTCTGTGGCATTGTCGATTAGGCCATATAAACACAAAGGGTATGGAATTACTTCAACGGAAGGGAATTATAGAATCATTCGACTTAGAGAAGATTGATCAATGCAGATCTTGTTTACTTGGCAAAATGACAAAGCAACCTTTCTCAAAGATGGGAGAAAGAGCAAGCGAACTACTAGGGCTAATACATACGGACGTATGTGGGCCTATGAATACGAAAGCTAGAGGTGATTTCAGCTATTTCATAACGTTTAAAGACGATTTCAGTAGATATGGCTATATTTACTTAATGAAACACAAGTCTGAATCGTTTGAGAAATTCTGAGAATTTCAAAATGAAGTAGAGAATCAACATGGCAAGAAAATCAAAGCTCTAAGATCAGATCAAGGAGGTGAATATCTTAGCCACGAGTTTGATGACCATCTAAAAGAATGTGGTATTCTTTCTGAATTGACTACTCCGGGGACACCTCAATGGAATGGGGTGTCGGAACGGAGAAACAGGACCTTACTCGATATGGTTAGGTCAATGATGGGTCAAGCCGGACTTCCTTTACAATTTTGGGGACATGCGTTGCAAACAACATCACTCACACTGAATCATGCTCCGTCAAAAGTTGTTTAAAAGACTCCATACGAATCATGGACTGGGAAACTTCCAAAGTTGGCTTTTCTAAAGATTTGGGGTTGCGAAGCATATGTCAAGCGAATAATTTCGTACAAGCTCGAACCAAAATCTGACAAATGTTTCTTCGTTGGGTATCCAAAAGAAACAAAGGGGTATTACTTCTACAACAAGTCAGACAACAAGGTATCGTTGCTCGTGACAATGTCTTTTTGGAAAGAAATCATATTCCAAATTGACAAGTGGGAGAATAATAGACCTCGAAGAGATTCGAGACGAGCAACGAACCAAGAACTCTTTAGAAGAAGTTCAAGGTGAAGAACCCCCAAGGTCTTTAGAAGAACAGTGGGTGTAGTTCCTCAAAACGTTGTTGCCCCACGTAAGTCAAATATAACTAAGGTTCAGCCGGACAGATGGACAGGCGTCCTCTTGACTGAAAATTTAGACTTTCTCATATTAGATAGTGATGAACCTATGACTTATAAGCAAGCTATTACGAGCCAAGCTCCACTAAATGGTTAGAGGCCATGAAATCCGAGATACACTCCATGTCTGAAAATCAAGTCTGGGATATGGTAGATTTGCCGGATGGGTTTACACCTATCGGATGCAAATTGGTCTTCAAATTAAAGAGAGACAAAGATGGAATTGTATACATATACAAAGCTAGATTGGTAGCAAAAGGTTACAGGCAAGTTCACGGCGTTGACTACGATGAAACCTTTTCTCCGGTCGCGATGCTTAAGTCTATTCGGATAATCCTCGCGATTGCCGCGTTTCATGACTATGAAATATGGCAAATGGATGTCAAAACTTCCTTCTTGAATGGTGTTCTTGAAGAGATTGTGTTTATGACGCAGCCGGAGGGTTTTTTCGATCAAAAGAACCAAGGAAAGGTATGCAAGCTTAAGAAATCCATTTATGGATTAAAGCAAGCATCAAGGAGTTGGAATAAACGATTTGATGAAGCAGTCAATAAGTTTGGCTTCATCAAGAATCAGGACGAATCTTGTGTATACAAGAAGGTTAGTGGGAGTAAAATTGCATTCCTAGTCTTGTATGTAGATGACATACTACTTATTAGAAACGACATTCCTATGTTGGAGTCTGTAAAGACTTGGCTTGGAAATTGTTTCTCAATGAAGGACTTAGGAGAGGCACAGTACATATTGGGCATCAAGATCTATAGAGATAGATCTAAGAGGATGATTGGACTAAGCCAGAGCACGTACATTGACAAAGTGCTAGCTAGGTTCAATATGATGGAAGCCAAGAGAGGCCATCTACCCATGTCACATGGCACATATCTAAGCAAGACTCAGTGTCCCAAAACATCTGATGAATGTAGAAAGATGAGTGGAATTCTATACGCTTCGGCTATTGGATCCATCGTGTATGCTATGATTTGTACAAGGACGGATGTTTCGTTCGCACTCAGTGCAACGAGTATGTACCAGTCAGAACCAGGTGAGGCACATTGGAATGCTGCCAAGAATATCCTAAAGTACCTGAAAAGGACTAAGGATCAGTTTCTGGTCTATGGTGGTATAGATGAGTTGTATGTTAAGGGCTATACGGACGCAAGCTTTCAAACCGACAGAGATGATTTCAGATCACAGTCTGGGATTGTGTTCTTCCTTAATGGCGGAGCATTAAGCTGGAAAAGTGCTAAGAAAAGCACTATTGCGGATTCTACAACTGAAGCCTAGTACATTGCTTCCTCAGAAGCAACAAAGGAAGCTGTTTGGATTCGGAAGTTCATCGAAGAACTTGGGGTTGTCCCCTCCATTAAAGGACCAGTGACTTTGTATTGCGACAATAGCGGAGCCATTGCCCAGGAAAAGGAGCCTAGGAGCCACCAGAAGTCCGAGCACGTACTGCGGCGATTTCATATACTTCGAGAAATCATTGAAAGGAAAGAAATCGAGATTTGCAAGGTTCGAACTGACGACAACGTCGCGGATCCATTGACTAAACCGTTGCTACAAGCGAAGCACAACGCACATGTAGCAACCATGGGAATCAGGCATATTGGAGAATGGCTTTGATTTTCTATGTTTTGTTTTAGAACATATGTTAGATATGTGTTTAAAAAAATTGGTTTTACTATTTCATATTTATGAAATTTATTATTTCATATTCATTTATTTTTGGTTTAGTGTTAAATGATAAGTCCATGTGATTCAAAACATTCAAATGGGATGTCAAGATGGATTCTTCGACAAAGAAACACCCATAAGTGACCTTGCATATTAAAGTCACAAAGGATCCCTAATCCAGGTCATTGAAAGGTGGATGACCAATGTCTAATGAAGATTAGATTGCAAGTAGATTTGTAGTTCGGTTTCTTGAACTAGATTGACTGGATTTCATAATCTTTTGCATAGATACTTATTGGATCTTGTATCGATTGACCATGAGAACACCTTAAGAGATTAAAGTCATGTCATAAGTAGTTCTCATTAATGGTGATTAGAACCATTCCTCAGAACACGAGTGTGTTTGTGTTCACTTACGAAACCTAAAGCGTATAGGATTTATTTGTTGATTGAATTTCCTAATCCTAAAAGATAGATTAATTAATTTAGAGTTCTGCAAGGATTCTAATTTAATTAATTCGTATCCTAGTAGGATTCGATTACTTATTCCATGGCCTATAAATATGAGTTAAGGGCTCATAATTTACAACGAGTTTCAAGTATTCAAAGGTAAGAATTTGAGCAAAAATTCAGCCAAACACTTGCCTATATTAGCCGAATATTATTAGTACCTTAAGGGCGATTCTAGTTGGTCAATCTTAAGGCGGATCCGGACGTGCTGTGGACTTTCTACGGAGGGACGACACTTGGAGTCCTAAAGAATTGTTCTTGTTCGGTTCGGGCGCAGCAAGGGAGGGCACACTACAAAGTGTATGCATCTAAATTATGCTAATTGTTCTGTGGCAATTAATTTGGAATCCTGGCATTTATGGTTATTTCCGTATGATTTATATTCGTTTATATGTATCATAACCTCACAGTGGTATCACGAGCCTCTAACTAATTACATAATAATTGCTTAACATGGTTAAATTTTACAAATTTGCAAAGAATTAAAAGGGGTGATTAATTTTCGTAATTGTTAATTAATTGCAAATTGCGTTTATTTAATTATATGTACGCAGTTTTTCGGCAGTTTCTTCGTTACTCAACGAAATCGAGTGATTTTTGTGTCAATTCCGCATGTAAAAGGCATTCCAAAATTTTGACAAAAGTACTATTTTTCGGCCGAACCCATAATTCCCAAATTCGAAGCCTAACTATGACTTTTCGGACGTTTTAGTTTTTCGAACGCAAAAGTTTGTAATTTTAAGATGTTAAATTGAATATTTGCGATTCTTGTTGTTAAATCTTGAATTTTTGATTGACCTACTGTATATGTTTAACAAATTTGAATGCCTAAGCTTGGTAATTATACAACCTAATTTGTAATTGTAATTAATTTGTTGAAATTCGAATAATTTAGAATTTGATTTGATTTTCATAATTAATTAACGATTTAATTAGGTATCCATGATTAAAAACCACCATAAAAATTGTTAATTTATGATAAATTTTAAATTTTTATGACCTAGATTTGAATCCAAGATAATCGGAAATTAATTGATTAATAAATTTTCAATTTTTCGCTCTAAAATTATGAAATTAATATGTTTTATTAATTTGTCATTGATTTTAAATAAAATTTTTAATTTTTATGCAATTCGCTCATAAAACTTGCACGCACAAAGCAATGGACGCTACGTGTTACCCTTAAGGGGTGTTGTATAGTGCAGGCATGTGACGACGAGCAAGGGAGCTCGTCGCCCATGCGGTACAATGCAGCGAGCAAGGGCCATGGCACACGAGCATAAGGCAGCACGCTGCCCTTGTGTCGAGTGCTGTGTGCAGCGTGGGCGAAGGGGCAAGGGCGAGGGCGATGGGCACAGGCGCAAGCTAGGCGAGCAGTCGCGTGTGGGCAGCAAGCGAGCTGCGCCACAGCGCGCACTGCCGCGCCCATCGAAGCAAGCAGACGCGACAAGTGAGCGGGCTGCGTGCAGCGTGGCCTGGGCTTGCTGAGTTGCGTGTGGCCTGCTTGCGTGGTGCTGTACGATCAATCGAGGGGCGATGCTGCCTCGTGCACTCGACGGGGCTTGGGCGCAAGCCCAAGTACCTCGTCTTGTTATGATTGATGAGTGTTAATTTTAATTTTAAATTTCAGTTCGGAAACGTTTTTTTTTAATTAATTTTAAAATTCGTAATTTAAATTGTTTTGTCGGAATTTAATTTTGAATAATCTAATTATTATAAATTTTATTTATACTAATTATTTACTAAAATTAAAACCTTGAATTAATTTAAATTCATTTTAATTCAACTCAAAATAAATTAAATGGATTTAATTATAAATTTATATGAGCTTTAAATTTTAATTAAATTTGTATGTTTCCGGTTAGACTAGGAAATACATTTTTATGTTTAAAATTAGTAAAGCATATGAATTTATTGGTTTAAGTGGGAGCATTTTAGTCATAAAGTCTTGATTTGGTCTACATTTCTTTATGGTTAAAACAACTTGATTAGAATTAATAAGGACTGAATAATTGGTAGATTATTGGTGCCCTTGATTAATTGCTGCAAATATTTATGTGATGCATAACATGTTCTACTAACCAGCTATGTGCGCCATTCATGATAATGAATGGGTGAATGGTATATATTGTACATGTACTGTTTTGCAGGTTATTGAAAAGTGACTACTATGGACCAAATAGGATAGAAAATATGGTCTGCGTACCATTAATTTGAATGTAATATTGGTCTAAAGTACCAAATTTATTGCTTTTAAATATGGTCTGCGTACCATCAAAAAGTTGTAATTAGTTTAATTATTGCTTATCCTATTTGAAGAAAATGGCGCCTCCCATGGTGAAATTCAAGACGGAGTTTCCAATCCATTTTCAAGACGGACTTTGAAGTTGAAGCTTCAAGATGAAGTCGGGCCATACTAGATCACATTTATATCTTATGCATGTTTTAAGTTATTTATTGCTTTAAATATGTCTTAATTATGCATGAGATTATTGCTTGATTATGTTGCATGATTAAGGATTTTAGTTCACTTAAAATCTAACCAACATAGTAAGAGCCTTAAGTTCCAAACTTAAAAATTGATTTAAAAGGTGTCATGCCAAAATAACACTTACTTGGATAACCTTTACATCAATCTTAGTAATAGTTTTCCGCCATAGCGAGGTGTTACTTATTGATTCTAAAGGGGTAAGGTACACAAATAAATGTGAGTACATGTTAGTTTTGGTGAAACTCAACGATATAAGTAAGGAGTCCTTTTATGTCGAGGCAAAATCGATAGGTTTACCTAATAAGTTCTTAGACGTACCTATCAACCAAGAGTAGTTTATAGACTATTAGCAAAAGGCTTTTGCTTACCTAAAATATTTTAGAATTGAGTCAAAATACATAATGTGTTTAATTCTTCAATGATTCAAGGATCTTGGAATCATTTTATTCACACATGCCGGAACACATAACTTGAATAAAATGCTTAATAAATGATAAATTATGCATGTTTGCTAGAATTTAAATTTATTAAGAGAAACTGTGAATGGTTATTTATTTGTTTATTCTTTTTCAATTGTAGTTTTAACTATGGCAAACAACAATTCATTCAACATCCGATCAATTCTCGAAAAGGAGAAGTTAAACGGGAAGAACTTCCTTGACTGGCAAAGGAACTTGCAAATAGTTCTTATGCAGGAAGAAAGGGAGTATGTCCTGGATGAGGCGATGCCCGAAGCCGCTAGCGACGGGGTCACTCAGGCAGCCGTCAATCGTTGGATTGATGCCAACAAGGATGTGAAATGTCTAATGCTTGCAACCATGAGTGCAGATCTATGATGAACGACATTTATGTCGCTCTTAGCCTAGGATTTTATGTTAGTGTAGACACCTACTTTTGTCCCCATTCCCGCACTCCGTCTAATACTTTGACCATCGTCTTACTCCAAGACTCAGTCAAAGTGGGGGCTAACTGTAGACACCTACTTTTGTCCCCATTCCCGCAAGGGAAAGGTTCGATGATGAAAACGTAAATCTCCACTTGACAACGCATCTCCTATGAAATAAACGAATCTCAATTCCCCTTTTCATTTCACCCGAAATCTGCTATTTATGGAAACCTGCTAAAAATAGTAACTACCGTAAAAGGTAGCTTCTAAAAGTGGCAAATCATAAAAGATAGAAAATCTGTCAGAATTAGGTGTTGCATTCCGACATAAATCCTAAATGAGATAGAAAACTGCGAGAATCCTATTCCTAATATGATTCAGAAATAAGAGTTACGTATTAATTAAAATCCTAACGAGCCTAGAGTTCGTAACGGGCCCAGACGCATTCCGTCATGAAATTGATACGCGCTAAAAGACTCGAATTAATCTCAAACTCTACGGATTTCAGGAATCCGAATCTGACTAAAGAAAACAGCTCAGACCCTATTTTCAACGCCTGGCTCTAGTTTCGGCGCCCAGGCCTGGGCGCTGAAAATATCTGGGTACGTGTTTTTTCCTAATTCTTTGTGGATTATAACTCTGCAATTCTATCTTTCCACAAACTCTTCCCTATAAATAGCCCCCTAAATTCGACGTGAAAGAACACACAACAACACATAACTATATTCTGAGTATTGACTCCAACCCTTAGCTTAAGCCTCTCGCTGCGAAATTGTTCACGCGTTCTGTCGCAATCGATCCATAAATCGAACAGAACGTATCCTGTCCCATAATTGAGATTCGTTAAATAAAAAGGAGAAATAGCAAAGTCAAAGTGGTTAGTTTTCTGAGAACCGTGACGCACCTCTCAAGGGTGCGTCGTAATGTGTCCCTTTTCAATGATTTAACTGCTTTCCTCGCCCTTTTTATGAACTGTTAAACTAACCTAATATGATTGTTCTATCACGCCTAACAAATATAATATTTTTGGGAAATCGGATTATCATGCTAGGTCCCTTAATGCTATTTAAATCAGATAATCATGATCGAATTAGTATTATATGTTGCATATTGCTAAAACCAACTCAGATTAGTTTAATAGTTAACGCATGTCCCTTCAATTATTTATGCTGAGCTAGTAAGGATATCCTGCCTCTGGAGTTATCAATGAGCGAAGTACTCCTCTTGGTAGTTACAGTCCCCCGAACCCTCAATCTCTACCTTGCGGGTGTATATTGAGAGATCCCCACACCAGGGATCACAAGGGAACCTACGGCCGTCGTGGTCAAACATAATTGCACTCCCTTTATGTCACGATAACCGGGTTTTGTCAGTTTTTCTCATTGTCGTTAAAAACTGAATGGCGACTCCTATATTACTAGTCAATTGGGTGTATACTCACACGAAATCCAATTACACTTGATTGAATAAAAAGAATCGTCACACCCACGAGGGACGAGGTCACGCATTAGCCTCGCGCTTTTTCGTCCCCCTCACAGTGGCGACTCCACTGGGGATAGTGAAGGAAATACTCGTGCTTGTAGGTAATCAAAATAGCCGAAGGGTGAAACGATCCTACCCCGCGTTTATTTCCCCATCAAGTTGGGACGACCTGAAAATCAGCATGTTAATGTGAACGGACAGAACATCATAACGAATCTCGGCTCCCTCAGGAGTTGGGACTAAGGATACCTTTTTTCGCCAATAGGGGGGTGCATACGCCGCGCATGTTTCCCACTCGGTACTTGTGCAGGTAGTACACCTATCCCGAACCCAATCGCTCGCCCATTAGGTCCCTCTCGCCTGCATGCCCCCTTGGCTTGCACTTGCGGGTTGGCCTCTTGAGCGAAATTCGTCTGTTGAAGACACTACCTCGACCGGGGCATGTGTTGGATCTACGATAGAAGCGCTACCAAGCCAGGCGCAAATAAACTACCCATAGAAGCCTATCATAAACTACGTGGCATATTTAATGTTCAAATCCATGTTTGTAATGTAGTTATGTGTAGCGAAATATGTGATTGTGTGTGACAAACTATCCTAGAAAACCGACGACCTTAAAAAACTTCCCAAACATTCATAGACTAATTTGCCAAAGAGTTATACCGAAACACGTGTTCCGCAAACCCGAATGATCGCCACAAAATAAGCGACGCTCGGGACGACCTGTAACGAATCCCACAAACGCTGTTACGCGTAAAGGACGTTATTAGGCAAGCACGCAAATCGAAGTCGCATAAACAGAAAACAGAAAACGAGAACCAGCCAGGGACGATTTTTCAACGCCCCTGGCTGGGCGCCAGAATTTCTCACGCCCCTCGCTGGGCGCTGAAGTTGCTGCTTGGCCTTCTGGTCAGGCGCAGCAGCCTCGGTGCCCGCGCGAAAGGAAATTACGTAGCACAAAAAATGTTTATAAAAAAAGAATTGCTACGAGGGCATAAGAAAAGCGCTCGATTTCAAAAGCGACTCGCAAAAAAAATTAATAACTCTTTGTGTCGTTGTTAGGCCTCCTACGACGACAATACCCGGCACCAAAACCGAACGTGCTAATAACTATGAATGGCACACGGGCAAGTGTTTCGAAAATCCAAAGAATGACCAAAATAAAAAAAAACCCAAAAAGTGTACCGACAGAAGAAAGAGCAAAAAACCAATTTAGAGAGTCGAAGTCTAGACTAAGTAATGCTTGAAACTTTGGGAACCTAAACTTTAGCTTATCTTATGCCTAGGACTGGTCCTGCCACTTGGTGCCTATCAGGGAATCAACGGTTAGTGCGTCTCGAAGATACATCGCCAACACCAGGTTTAGTAACTCCAAGCTCCGTCCGTCGTCCCTCATTTCAAGGATCTCCGCTTCCCCAACCTTGATTCGCACCTTCAAACATGTCCATCGAAGATTTGCGAGACCAGATGGTCCAAATGACCCAACTTATGGGCCAACTGAAAATGGAAAATGAAGCTTTAGCGGCTGCGCAAACCAAAAATGACCTCGAAAACGAGAAGAGGATTGAAAAAATGGTCCTAAAGCAAACCATGGGGAGCAAATACTTCTCCCTCGATCCTGAACCTTTTCCTGGCAAATTACCAGAAAAGTTCAGTTCATCTGACTTACCAAAGTTCAAGGCCACGGACAACCCCCGTGATCATCTACTGAGCTTTGTGAATACCATGAACTTAAAAGGCGTGGACAAGTCCATGTACTTACCTGCCTTTCCTTTGTCCTTGGAACCTGTGCCGCTCAAATGGTACTATCACCAGGACCCTAAGCTCTTCCCCACTTGGGAAGACTTTGTCAATGTCTTCATTAAGCAATACTCGTCGAACATGGATTTCCAAGTCACCATGCGCGAGCTGGAAGTTCTCTTCCAAAAGAAAAATGAGGGTTTCACAACCTACTTTGCTAGATGGAGGGACCAGGCGGCCCAGCTAATCAACAGGCCTCCCGAAACAGAATTGGTCCAAAAATTCATTGACAACCTGGACCCGGCTTACAGACAACACCTTAGGTACCTGGGACTCGACACTTTGAAAAGAGTTTATGATGTGGGAATAAAGATCGAGGACGACCTCGCCAAAACCATACAGAGCAAACCCACATATAAGACCAACACCTATAATCGGGGTAACACATCCCAAGCCCAAGAAGTCCATGCTGTAGAAGAGGCTCCCGCCCGAAGAAACCCTGTAAGATGGGTCCGAGACCGAAAGTTTGCCCCACTCGGGTCAACTTTGGTACAAGCCTTTGAAAGACTAACCAATCAAGGAAAGTTGAGACCTATAGGCCCCACCCGTGACCCTCCTGTCAAAAGCAAATATTGGGCCGAAGGTACTTACTGCAAATTCCATCAAGGAAATGGGCATGACACTGAAAACTGCTGGAGTCTAAAACATACGATCCAGGACATGATAGGGGATGAAGTGATACCTCTACCTAACGTTGGCAAACCCAACAACAACAAGAGCCCACTTGGCTCTTGTCACATCTCTCTCGACCAACCAGAGAATTTCGACCCCACGGTGTATATTACACCTCAAGGTGCACCACTCGCTGTGGTCCCTATGGATCGAATCGAGAGGGAAGTGTGCGGTGTGTGGAACGATGATGCTGAAGATATTTACCTATCTCAAGTCTCGGGCCAGGACTTCTTCACTGAAACTTGGCCCGGGTATGCTCTCATTGACACCACCCCTCAGGAGCCCGAGGTCGACAACCTCACCCGATTCGGAAGAATATACCAACCGGATATTCACCCACCTCCTATGGACGGCGTCCCGGTTAGGCAAACTCCTGAGAATGGACGGCACGCTACCGTCGCGGAGGTCATTGAAAATCCTCTCCTGAAACAACTAAAAAGAACCAAGGCCGAGATTACCATCTGGGATCTTATGTGTATTTCAAAGGAACATCGCGAAAAGCTTATTCGCTCACTTGACCTCATCTTAGTACCTAAAGATATCACACCTGACTCATTGGTTAGCCATGTCACGAGAGATGCCGGGGAAAAGGCCATAGTTTTCACTGATAAAGACTTACCCAAAGAGGGGGGTGCTCACAATAAAGCCCTTTACCTAGTGGTTGGATGCAAAGGACAAAACATCCCCCTAGCGCTCGTAGATAATGGTTCTGCGGTTAATGTCTGCCCATTGCGAACCGCCCATTGCTTGGGGCTAGGAAGCGATGACTTCCAAACCTCCACGCAAGGGGTACGAGCTTATGATAACTCCCGAAGGCATGTATTGGGGAAAATCAACCTTACCATACAAACCGGGCCTGTGGCACGCACCACGGAGTTTCAGATAATCGACATCAAACCCACTTTCAACCTCCTCTTGGGGCGACCTTGGCTCCATAACTTAGAAGGTGTGGCTTCTACCTTGCACCAAATGGTTAAACTTAACCATAACGGGGTAATACTAGAAATCCGCGCCCCTCCTCTTGACGTCAGTTGTACTATGGTTGGAATGGCTGAAGCTGCAGACGACCTTTATTGGTTTCAAATGGAAGAAACAATCCAGTTCATCGAAGATTATGATCCAGCATTCCTAGACCCGCATGCATCCCGAGTCATCCCTAGAATGCTGTTAGCTCAAGGCTATTTTCCAGGAACCCCATTGGGCATAAGGAAGAAGGAATGCACATTCCATCCTTTTCCCGACAAATCTACTCCCTTTGGCTTAGGTTATGAACCAACGGAGGAAGATATTGCTGACCGCCTATCTAGGCTACGCCTCAACAAAACCAAACAAACCACCCTCCTTCCCCCATATCAAAGGACCCTTAACGGGATGTTCGTTCGGGAAGGAGAAGAACACCCATGCTGTGATTTCCCTGAACCCTTCGTTCAGGATGGCTTGCTAAAACCCCGATTTGAAATTTTCCATGACTGCCACACCTTAGATGAGGCACCCCACCTCGCCAAGGCTAAAACAGCTGAAATGTTGGACAACCAGGCTCTATGGACATTGTTTAATGAATCAAGGCCTATGGAGAACGAGACTGTAATGACTACCCTAGCTTTACAAGATGAAGGTTTCGATCCAACCCGGTTAATATCTCCTGCATCAACACTAGAAGAGGTCGAGAACGGATGGGTGAAGACATATCAGTGGGTCAACGCAAAAGGAATGGAATTCAAGATGAGTACCGGTGAAGGACCGAAGTTTTATGAGACTAAACCCCAGGCTTGAGCCACATAGAGCACCATTAGTAAAAAGCGCCTAGTAGTTCTTTAGATTGATAGAAAAAATAATAGAGACTTTAGATGGTCCTAAGGCCCTTTAGAATATGGGTCAGTTTTATTTCAGTGTGTTTTCCTTACTTTCCGAATCAATAAAGGCGTAATATTTCTCCTAAAAATTTTATTCTAACACTAAATAAACACCAAACGTACTTGCAAAATACAAAAATAAAGAGGCGGCCCACTCTAGGCCCAACAAACAAAGCCCACTCGGTTTTGAAATAGTGCCATGGGAACCAATTCCCGAAACCCACAAAATAAACCACACTATTCAATTCATATCCCCAAAACCTAAAAAGCCAACCAGTGTCATCATAAGAGCCAATCCATGCAACCCAAAATCAAAGGAAATCAGAAATTTAAAACAATGCAAATGTTACCAAAAAACCAGATTCATAAAACATAGATTCCATCATACCCTTCACTAACAACCCACCTCCAAAGCCTACACAAAGGTCTTCATAAATTCCGCACCCTCCGTTTTCAAAACTGTTTTGAGTCACCAATAGAACAAATTAATCTGGACAAAAATGCGTTTCACGCTAACAGTCAAAAAAGCCTCCAAAATAGCCTCAAAATTAACTTTAAATACGAAGCAAAATATCAAGGCACAAAAAAAGAGGAATAGAAATAAACGCAAGAACATGTGAAGCAAAGCGTCAAAAATTGACCGCCCAAGTCATTTTCAGCGCCCAGGGCTGGGCGCCGAAATTTCTGACGCCCCAGCCTGGGCGTTGAAACTCTCTGCCTGCCAAAAGTTTTCTTTTCAGAAGTGTTCGTCATTTTATCCGCACACAACGGAAAAATAACGAACACTTGGGGGGTACAATATGTATCCGAATAGGCTTACCAACCGAGAATATAGCTATACAAATTAGTCGAATTTTACGCACCAACCGAGAATATAGCTATACAAATTAGTCGAATTTTACGCAGCCTATGGCAAAAAAACGGCAGATGAAAATAATGATAAATGCTTCACTCTTTGACCAATTAAGTAATATGTTTCCACTTCAGGACATATCTACCGAAATCCGGCATACTAGAACTTATTCTAAAGCTAGAACTACGCGCGACCTGATTCTGACAAGATACGTAGGCAATCCTTACCAAGGATTCGGTCCAAATAAAAAATATATTCTTTGTGCAAAAAGTGTTAGACGTATAAAATACATAAAAAAAGAGGAGAAACAAAATAAAAGAGTGAAAATGAAAACTAAAAATACGCCTTTATTAAAATATAATAAGAAGGAAAACAGAGTGCTAAAAATAAAAACAAACACGGCTGAAATAAATAGAGGGCACCTACACCCTAACAAGAACTACACTACTCTAGTTCTTCTGGATCATCAAATAAAGTCCTGTAGAGGGCAATATTCGCAGGATCCACCCCCACAGTCCTCTGCGCTGCCCCAATGTCAATCTCCATAAGAACCGGCTCCTGGACACTAACTTCCAAAGATGCCAAGGCTTCAGAAACATTCTCAGTTATAGCCCGCTCAGCCTCAAGGGCACAAACAATTGTGGGAGAAGGATTATTATCATCAACTAGACTAGCCACTGTTTCTACAGGCGGCTGAGCCTTCCTAACCCATACATTGTTCCGGCGACGATCTCCGCGAGAGCTTGCATTTCTTTTGACAACAGCAGGCCCCTTCATGTTAGGCATCTTTTTAGGCCTGAAACTAGAACGGGGAGGAACTTCCTTTCGCTTTCGATCAGGACGAGCTTTCACAGTCTTAAAACTATAGGTACGAGGTTTGGCAGAATCAAGACCCTCATACTTAACACGAATACGAGGTATCAAAAGCTCAGCCGGCTCCCCATTACGAGCCTCGGTCCTCACATCTTTGTCATCGGAGCTCATCCACAACTTTTAATTTTCAGAAAGACCCACAGAGCCATTTGTAGCTACGGCCCAACGCGGGAGACCATCATAATACTTAGCCCACGCTAAGACCCGTGTTTGTGAAAAAGCCGCTACCTTAGGTGGTACCGTATCAGAAAAGAGGATAGTCTGCCTTAAACCATATTGACGCATGACTCGGTAAGGGAAAATATAAATGGGACGAGATAGCCCCAACAAAGAAACATAAACCGATACATCAGAACCCCCTGTCATAGTAGTCAAACCCCACCATGGTACCACCCACTTAATAGAATAAATGCCATAAGTAAAAAAGGAGGTCCATTCGGCCTCGTCCTGGCCTTGGTGCAAGTATTTTCGGTTACCCAAAGCTATAGGGCGATAATGTTTAGGATCGGCAGGAGCTTCCAAAAGTCTAAGCCGTTCCGCAAGCCAAATCTGCAAAAACAGGTACGATCGAATCAAAAGAACGAAAAGAAAGAAAAAACGGTTCCTGGGGCGCAGTTTCAACGCCCAGGACCAGGCGCCGAAAATTCCAGCGCCCAGCCCTGGGCGCTGAAACTCAGCCCCAGGCAAAAAGAAATGTATGCAAAAGGGACGTGTATGCGCGCAAAGAAAAAAATCGATTACCTGCAGTAATAGGGGGCTTCCCTTAAAATGTTCGGATTTGGCATCCTTCTTCAGCTCATCCGCACTCAGCAAAGTCTCGGCAACAACCAACGGCATAATAGAATAGTAACTTTCCATCTGGCTAATCAAAGGGATCAACCTTATGTCACCGAACTCACCATTGTTTTTCGACAGCAAATAATGATTCAACAAGCAAAATACAAGGGCTCGAATATTCAATTTCTGTTCGGTCATATTCTTACTAGGCCTAAAAGGATGTTTTACGAGTTTTGCCAAGTTAACCTTATCGTCTACAACAATTTCAGCAAACATGTTATCATCTAGCCCTAGGAAAGCCCTTATAGTTGTTTTACCCTCTTCAACGGTGCCAGGGGTAACAGGAGTAGCATTAGTAGGATAACCAAGGATCGCAGCAAATTCATCGGGCAAAGGACATATTTCATTGCCCCGAAAGGAAAAAACATGATGATCGGAGTCCCAAAAGCTTAGGGCAGCATGCAGAAAGTTATAATCAATATTAATTTGTTGTAAGCCTAAAAGTGCCTCTAAGTGGTATTCTTTTAACAAAGCATTTTCTGTGGGAGTAAGGGCCCGTAGCCAACGCCTAACAGTCCGTTGGAGTGAGAAAGTAGGGATCGACATGGCAAAAGCAGTGAATAATTAGAGCACAGCAAAAGAAGAAAAAGAATTTGAGAGTGGTGGAAAATAAGGACGTATCTAGCCCCTATATATAGCTGAACACACCCAATGACATCCTGATCCCATTTGGAAACGTGTTAGGAAATCCGAAAATCAAATATTACCAGGAAAGGACTTTCAGCGCCCACGCCTGGGCGCCGAAATGTTTAACGCCTGAACTTGGGCGCTGAAAATGCAGCCCAAGGCCCAGATTTCACAAAACACGGAACAGGAAAGGACTTAAGACCGTGTTGCTAAAACACGAGGCCCTATTGCAAGTAGGATCAAGCCCAAAGCACCTTTAGCTCCCAAATAAGCAAAAAAAAATATGACATTAAAACTTGGTTGAAACTTAGACTCGTCTTAGAAAATGCTCAATGTACACTTTTCAAAAAAAAGCAAGTTAAATATCATGGTCATTCTTCGAAACACCAAAAATATGTGTCGTCAAGTCATTGGTTTTCCAAATAAAAAATTTCTGTCTGTCAAAGGGTTAATCCGGGCCAAGCTAAAACCGGATGTCGCCTGAAAACTAAAGTCGCACTCCACGGCTTCGCTAAAGTAGCACACTACTATAGGAGGTCGCTCTCGCACATACGAGTATGACCCCAAACATGATTACAAGATGCGAAAAACAACCGACGAGTCCCAGTGCTTGGGGGCTCGCGAAAAAAATAGACTCCAACGAGGAGCGCGCGATCAAAGTCACATTCCCAGACTTGCGCCATACACCATATCATGTTTGGATATCTCAAAAAAGAACAACAAATAGGTTCGACCTCATCGAAAGGACGTCACTGACGCTTGTGCACGGTCCTCTGATCAAAGACCAAGTCGAGCCGTAAAGACTAGCTCAAAATCACGAAAGCGGACGGTCGCAAGACAAAGATCCGTCCGAACACGTTGTCAGCCCACGTTCAGGTTGCAACTAAATTCGAGCACCCCTCGAAAGAATTCGCACTTGCGAGAATGAATAAAAGAAATTCTCAAAAGAAATCACAAAGAACCAAAGAAATAGGAACTTGCCCATCTTCAGTCGGCAAGATCGCCTCATAAACCGCGCGAGTTCCCAAATCGAAAAGAAAACGAATTCAGGGACGTCCACCCTCAGCGGACAAGGCTCGCCCACCCTCAGCGGGCGGGGTCTGCGTCACTAGCCGCGCAGGTCCTCAGTTTTCGACAAAAATAAAGTCTTCAAATTTAAAATAGGCTCGCCATCTTCAGCCAGCGGGGTCTACGGCGCAAACCACGTAGGTCCTTATTTTCAAAAAAGCAAATAAATTTCAAAATAGATTCGTCCACTTCTATCGGATGGGGTGTCCACCCTCAGCGGACAAGGTTCGCCATCTTAAGCCGGCGGGGTCTACGTCACAAACCGCGTAGGTCCTTATTTTCAAAACATCAAAATAGATTCGTCCACTTCTATCGGACGGGGCGTCCACCCTCAACGGACAGGCTCGCCCACCTTCAGCGGGCGGGGTCTGCGTCACTAACCGCCCAGGTCCTTAGTCGCTGCAGCGATAACTTTTGCTGGATTTTCCTTCGTTTTACGTCCTATAAAAACAAGGGTGCTGGATTTTCCTTCGTTTTACATCCTATAAAAACAAGGGGGTTTTCTCGTTTAGCTAGCCCTGAAAATGAGAATCTTTAAAAAATGTTTTACCTCGTGATTGGGCTTGGCCAGGCCCAATTACACTTTATAGCTTTGATTTCAAAAAACTCTGTAGCTACTCCCAATGACAAAGTGAGGGAGTTTCTACGCACCTTTAGATTCTTCCAATGACAAAGTGAGGAAGTTTCTATACTATCAGTTGACAAATCCCAATGACACGTGAGGGATATGTCGACACTTCAAGTGATGACCCTTAAGTCAAATGTTATCACTCGGGGGCTCGTGAGACCCTCGCAAAACAGGTCACATACACCATGGCTTGTGTGACGCACTCCGTCTAATACTTTGACCATCGTCTTACTCCAAGACTCAGTCAAAGTGGGGGCTAACTGTAGACACCTACTTTTGTCCCCATTCCCGCAAGGGAAAGGTTCGATGATGAAAACGTAAATCTCCACCTGACAACGCATCTCCTATGAAATAAACGAATCTCAATTCCCCTTTTCATTTCACCCGAAACCTGCTATTTATGGAAACCTGCTAAAAATAGTAACTGCCGTAAAAGGTAGCTTCTAAAAGTGGCAAATCATAAAAGATAGAAAATCTGTCAGAATTAGGTGTTGCATTCCGACATAAATCCTAAATGAGATAGAAAACTGCGAGAATCCTATTCCTAATATGATTCAGAAATAAGAGTTACGTATTAATTAAAATCCTAACGAGCCTAGAGTTCGTAACGGGCCTAGACGCATTCCGTCATGAAATTGATACGCGCTAAAAGACTCGAATTAATCTCAAACTCTACGGATTTCAGGAATCCGAATCTGACTAAAGAAAACAGCCCAGACCCTATTTTCAACGCCTGGCTCTGGGCGCCGAAATCTTCGGCGCCCAGGCCTGGGCGCTGAAAATACCTGGGTACGTGTTTTTTCCTAATTCTTTGTGGATTAGAACTCTGCAATTCTATATTTCCACAAACTCTTCCCTATAAATAGCCCCCTAAATTCGACGTGAAAGAACACACAACAACACATAACTATATTCTGAGTATTGACTCCAACCCTTAGCCTAAGCCTCTCGCTGCGAAATTGTTCACGCGTTCTGTCGCAATCGATCCGTAAATCGAACAGAACGTATTCTGTCCGATAATTGAGATTCGTTAAATAAAAAGGAGAAATAGCAAAGTCAAAGTGGTTAGTTTTCTGAGAACCGTGACGCACCTCTCAAGGGTGCGTCGTAATGTGTCCCTTTTCGATGATTTAACTGCTTTCCTCGCCCTTTTTATGAACTGTTAAACTAACCTAATCTGATTGTTCTATCACGCCTAAAAAATATAATATTTTTGGGAAATCGGATTATCATGCTAGGTCCCTTAATGCTATTTAAATCAGATAATCATGATCGAATTAGTATTATATGTTGCATATTGCTAAAACCAACTCAGATTAGTTTAATAGTTAACGCATGTCCCTTCAATTATTTATGCTGAGCTAGTAAGGATATCCTGCCTCTGGAGTTATCGACGAGCGAAGTACTCCTCTCGGTAGTTACAGTCCCCCGAACCCTCAATCTCTACCTTGCGGGTGTATATTGAGAGATCCCCACACCAGGGATCACAAGGGAACCTACGGCCGTCGTGGTCAAACATAATTGCACTCCCTTTATGTCACGATAACCGGGTTTTGTCAGTTTTTCTCATTGTCGTTAAAAACTGAATGGCGACTCCTATATTACTAGTCAATTGGGTGTATACTCACAGGAAATCCAATTACACTTGATTGAATAAAAAGAATCTTCACACCCACGAGGGACGAGGTCACGCATTAGCCTCGCGCTTTTTCGACCCCCTCACAGTTAGTTTTTATGCTTTTTTATAGTTTTTATAGCTTTTTGTGTGCATTTTGTAAGTTTCGTTCCATCTTATGCTTACAGGTGATTATGATGAAAAGTGGTGGAAAACAAGTAGATTTGAGCCAAAACAGGGCTTGTGCGATCGAGTGATGGTTTGTGCACCCGAATAGAGCAGTGCAAATGGAGTTCATAGAATTTCCAGTTTTGTGCGATCGAATGCCCCCTGTTGTTCGGTCGCACAGAATGGATTTCTGAGACAGAATGCCCCAAAATTGGAAAACGACCGCACAAGGCCTTATGTTCGACAGCACAACATTTGTTCGACCGCACAACCTTTTGAGTTCGACCGCACAAAAGTTTTGCGCCCGATTAGTTCTTATTGTTCGACCGAATAGAGATGCAAAGGAGACTTGAGCCAAAGAAACCCCATTCGACCGAACAGGATTTTACGTTCGGTCGCACAGGACGAAGGAAATGATCTTCGCAGTCTTCGCTCGCACATGACTGCATTTGGTTGAACAAAGTCATTTACGTTCGGTCGCACAGTGGGTACGTGCGACCGAATCGCTGCGCGTGCTGCTCTTATTCCAATTCTGGATTCTATTTGGGGAAACTTATAAATAGATTTTTCGATTTATTTTGTAGAGAGTAGAATTTTAGTTGATAATTGGAGATTCTAAAAAGTAGATTTTCAGCAATTCTAGAGAGAGAAACTCTCCTCCATTCAAGCTTCAATTTGTAATCCTTCTTAACTCTTCTTCAATTTTGCAATTTAATTCTAGTTTCTTAATTCTTGCTCTTGCTTTGTTGTTGATTGTTCTTCAATTCCTTAATATCTTGAATTCTTGATTTCATTGATTGAAATTACTTTGATTCTTAATTCCTAGTTGATTGTGCAATTGAATTCTTAAATTCTCTTCTCTTACTCCTTCAATTTCATGCTTGCTAGCTTAGAATTAATGGATTGCTTAATTTCTAGAATGACTAGTGAGTAGAATTAGGTTTGGGAAAGGGGAGAATCTAGGGGCTTAATTAGGGGAAATTGATGATTTATTGTTGATTGATTCATGTGATTAAATATGATTTGATGATAGGACATCCATGCTAATTGATTGGTAGTTGCAAATGCTATTCGATTAGAATCACGTGGAACCATAGGATAGGTTTGGCAAGAGATTGTGGGCCTATCTTGTGTGATCAAATGGCGGTGCCTATTATATGCTAGTTAGTTTAATCTAGGATTAGGAGAAAGCTCGTCCGTGGATTAGACGCTTAGCGTTCCCTATCCGAGAGGTGGCGGGTTCGTCTTTAGATGCTATTTGCCTAATCGTCACTTCGTTGCATGATCATCATTGCTAGATAGTTGAATTCATTTCCCCCGATTTCCCTAGTCTATCCCCGACTCCCTAACATCTCCCTTTCTTGATTCAATTTAGCATAATTCTTCGTTTTTAGATTCTTAAAAGTGACAATTCAAAACCAAAGCCTTGTTCGAAATAGATTGACTTTAAAACTCATTAACCACCGTTTCTTTGGGATGATCCCTTTGCTTACCGCTAACCGGTTAGTTGAGTGGTTTTATAAATATTGTTTGCATAGGTTGTTTTCTATCAACGACGGAAAATACACCTATCAAAATGGCGCCGTTGCCGGGGAACGGTCGTTGTTGTTGAGTTTTAGTTGAGATTAGTTCATCATTAGAAAATACAAAAACATTGCAATTTCGCTTAGCTTTCTTTTTCCTTGGCATTGCTCACAGTTTTTCTTGAGTTTGTATGCTTGTTAGGGGGCGTGCTCGTCAAAGGATCCTCTATCCTCTTGACCTTGAATTGGAGAGGACACTTAGGAGACAAAGGCGTGTACGGTCTAGCTCATCAAGCAATAACAGATTCGCATCGTTGAGTGTTGGTGAGGAACAACAAGAGAGTGAGCAAGTGTTTGAGAACATGGCGCTCCCGGTTAAGAACTTGGGAATACTGGGGGCATTCGAAGCTACATGTGGTATTCAAGCCCCAACAACGGGTCCAACAACTTTGAGATCAAGCCCGCCTTGATCAATTTGGTGCAAAGC
Organism: Spinacia oleracea; assembly: GCF_020520425.1. NCBI lineage: Eukaryota > Viridiplantae > Streptophyta > Magnoliopsida > Caryophyllales > Amaranthaceae > Spinacia > Spinacia oleracea. The sequence continues at coordinate 71,386,623 of NC_079491.1, read as the reverse complement.
CACCCCTTTTGTGGGAAGAGTAATGAATCACCTCACGAACATCTCAAACAGTTCGAGCACTATTGTGACACAATCAAGCATAATGGTGTCACATCGGATTATGTGAGGTTGACATTGTTTCGATTCTCTCTACTTGGGCGAGCAAGTGATTGGCTTGACAAGGAGGTCAAGCCCAACTCACTTCGCACTTGGACCGAAGTGACAAGTGCATTCTTAAACAAGTTCTACTCGCATGGGAAGACGGCGGAGTGTCGCCACAAGATCCAATCCTTTGAGCAAAAGCGAGATGAGTCACTCTTCGGAGCTTGGGATCGTTTCAAGGAGTACCAAAGGGAATGCCCACACCATGGGATTCCTAAATGGTTGTTGCTCCAAACATTTTACTTGGGGTTGAGTCCAAGTTCGAAGACAAGTCTTGATGCGGGCGCGGGAGGCCCCATCATGAATAAAACTGAGGATCAAATAGAGGAAATCATTGAGGATGTAGTTCAAAACTACCAATCTTGGCATGTAGGCACAAGGGATTATGATGGGAAAGGTAGGAGTGAAGATGGTAAGGGTTCGGTGTACGCCATAGAGCAAGCACAAATGATAGAGAAGCTTACCTCGCGCTTGGAGAAGCTTGAAAACACACCATTCGCGGGGAGAGCTTCGAGCCAACCTCCATCACCGTCTACAATCACTCCTCCCTCGGCCACTCTTCTCTCTAAGGGAAAGAGCAAGGTTAGTTCTTATGGCTCAATGCCTTCGGGCACATTCTTTTGTGAAAATTGCCAAGACTATAGTCATTCCCCCGATGCATGCCCCTTAGTTCATAACTTGTCATTTGTGGATTATGGCCCTTCGTATGAAGGAGAGTTTGATGTAGAGTATTCTAATGCCATCAATGAGAGGTCTAGGAATGATAACCCTAACAATCCTAATTTTGCTAGGCAACCTAGAGGGCCCTCCATGTATGGTCCCCACCAAGGCTATGGCCAAGGAAGTGGGTGTGATAGCCAAAATCGAGGTGGCTATAGAGCACAAGGCTATCAAAGCCAAGCGCCCTATGGTCAAGCTTAAGGTTTTGGCAATCAAGGCCAATACAACCAAGGGGGTTATAATCCCAACCATCAAGGTGGAGGGGGTTATAACTACTCTTTTGGGCAATTTAGGGGTGCCTCAAGTGGGGGTTATCCTTTGAACTCGGGAGTTCCTTATGGTGCATCTCAATTGCCACCTCCCGGATTCAATGGACCGAGGACCTTTGGCAACCAATATCAAGCAAACCTTAGTGGTTATGGCGTTGCACCTCCACCACTCCCGCCTCTCAAGTCTAATCTTGAGGCTCTCATGGAGTCGTTTGTGGGGGTGCAAACCAAGAAGAATGTCGAGTTTGAGGATGGATTCAAACAATCCAACACTCACTTGAAGATGATTGAGACCCAACTTGCTCAACTTGCAAATACCTTTAGGGAACATCATGCGCATGCTAGTCTCCCACCCCAAAGTCATACTCCAAGGCAAATGAATGCCATAGTGACAAGGAGTGGGAAAATCTTAGATGATGTTCCTCGAGCTAGTAAGGTTTCTAAGCCTAATGGGAAGGATCAAGGGGGAGTCATTGAGTCTAGTGACAATGATGTGGTAGAAGAGGAGCCTCCCATCAATGATGTAGGTGAAACTCCTATACCAAAGGAGGCAACTCTCCTACCTCTCCCCACTCCTAAACTTCCCTATCCCCAAAGATTCATAAGGCACAAGTTGGACGTGCAATTCTCAAAATTCCTTGATGTTCTTCGAAATTTGCACATCACCCTCCCCTTTACGGAAGCATTAAAACAAATGCCTACCCACTCAAGATTTCTCAAGGAAATCTTGAGTGGGAAGCGGGATTGCGACGTAAAGGAGATGGTGAACCTAACCGAGAATTGTAGTGCTATCATACTCAACCAAATGCCACCCAAACTCAAGGACCCGTGTAGTTTTTCTATCCCTTGTGCTATTAAGGAGCTTGAAATAAGCAATTCCTTGTGTCATTTGGGTGCTAGCGTTAGTCTAATGCCTTACTCGGTGTTCTCCAAGCTTGAAGTTGGTGATCTTGTCCCAACTAACATCACCTTGCAACTTGCCGACCGTTCGGTCAAGTACCCTATTGGCAAGGTTGAGGATGTACCCTTGAGGGTTGGTGGATTAGTGATCCCCGTCGACTTTGTAGTCCTAGACATAGATGAGGACGTGCATGTCCCTATTATTCTAGGCCGCCCATTCTTGGCTACGGCAGGGGCAATTATTGATGTCAAGCAAGGGAACATTACCTTGAAAGTTGGGAAGGATAGCTTATTTTTTGACTTGAACAAAGCCATGCGTTATCCTAGTTCCACTAACGAGAAATGTCTCTTTTTTGACTCTTTTGATCCCATTGTGAATGACATGCACGAGCACTTGCTCACCACTAATGATCCACTTGAGCTGGTTCTTTTGAATAGACATGGTTTAGGTACTTTAGGGTTCGAAGTGGCTAACTACAAGGAGCTCTTGGATGCCCCACCACCTTGCGCTCAACCCGAGGAATGCATGCTTGTGTTGGATGGGAAAGAAGCTTTGGATGCAGCCGAAATTGGTAAGGAAGCTCCCAAGGTAGAGCTAAAACCTCTACCTTCGAGCTTGAGGTACGCATTTCTCGGACCCAACTCTTCTTACCCCGTGATTATCAATTCCTCTTTAGATGACGAGCAAGTGCTCAAGCTCACTCATGTCTTGAAACGTCATCAAAGGGCTTTGGGCTACACTATTGGAGATTTGAAAGGTGTTAGCCCAACCCTTTGCATGCATCATATAGATCTTGAGGACAACGCCGTACCACATCGCGAGAGGCAAAGAAAACTTAATCCACCTATGGGAGAGGTGGTTAAGAAGGAAATAATAAAGCTTTTGGCGGCCGGGATTATCTATCCTATTTCTAATAGTTGATGGGTATCCCCGGTCCATGTGGTTCCAAAAAAAGGTGGGATGACGGTAGTCAAGAATTCACATGGAGAACTCATTTCCACCCGGACGGTAACCGGGTGGCGCATGTGTATTGACTATCGCCAACTCAATCTATCCACTAAGAAGGACCACTTTCCTCTACCATTTATTGATCAAATTCTTGAACGTCTAACCAAACACAAGTATTTTAGCTTTCTTGATGGTTATTCCGGGTTCTTTCAAATCCCCATAAACCCGAAAGACCAAGAGAAAACTACATTTACTTGCCCTTATGGGACTTTTGCCTATAGGAGGATGCCATTTGGGCTTTGCAATGCCCCCTGGACATTCCAAAGGTGTATGATGAGTATTTTTGGTGATATGCTTGAAGAAGAAATGGAGGTGTTCATGGATGACTTTTCGGTGGGAGGATCCACCTATGATGAATGCCTCATCAATCTTGGGAAGTGCCTTGCGAGGTGTGAGAAAGTCAACTTGGTGCTCAATTGGGAAAAATGCCACTTCATGGTGGAGGAAGGAATTGTTCTAGGGCACAAAGTCTCTCACCATGGGATCGAGGTTGATAGAGCAAAAATCGAAGTCATAGAGAAGTTGCCTCCCCCGGTGAATGTTAAGGGGATCCGATCCTTTCTTGGGCATGCCGGATTCTATAGGCGATTCATTAAAGACTTGTCCTCAATTGCTCGACCTCTCACTAACCTCCTCCAAAAAGAGTGTGATTTTCACTTTGATTCCACATGTCTCAAGGCCTTTAACACAATCAAGAGTGCCCTTATTTCTACTCCCATAGTTCAAGCTCCGGATTGGTCTCTACCTTTCGAATTGATGTGCGACGCAAGTGATTTCTCGGTTGGGGGAGTTCTTGGTCAACGAAAGGACAAAAAGCTCCATGTGATCTATTATATGTCAAAGACTCTCAATCAAGCTCAAGCCAACTACACCACTACCGAGAAAGAATTTCTCGCCATTGTGCATGCATTTGAGAAGTTTAGGACCTATTTAGTAGGGTCAAAGATAATTGTGTACACGGATCATGCGGCTATTCACTATCTGATGGCGAAAAAGGAGGCCAAACCGAGACTCATTCGTTGGGTTCTACTCCTTCAAGAATTCGATATTGAGATAAGAGATAAGAAAGGAGCCGAGAATGTGGTGGCCGACCACCTATCTAGGCTAGAACTTGGGAGTGTTGCTCCGGATGATGTCCCAATTGAGGATTCTTTGAGAGATGATACTTTGTATATGGTGGGAGTTCCCAACTCCCTTGGTTTGTAGACATCGTTAATTACTTGGCTTGTGGGGCGATCCCGGAAGATCTCACCACTCAAGAGCGCCGCAAGTTGAAATATGATTCTAGGCGCTATATTTGGGATTAGCCCACTTTTTTTAGGCGGTGCCCGGATGGCCTCTTAAGGAGATGTGTTCCGGATGAAGATTTCCCTAGTGTCCTTCGTATGTATCACTCCTCCCCTTGTGTTGGCCATATGGGAGGTGATAGAGCCGCTTCCAAGATTCTTCAAAGCATGTTGTGGTGGCCTACCCTTTTTCGGGATGCTTGGGAATTTGTCAAATCTTGTGATCGTTGTCAAAAATCGGGTAATATTTCCAAGAGACATGAAATGCCACAAAATCCCATCCTAGAGTTGGAAGTGTTCGATGTGTGGGGAATCGACTTCATGGGTCCCTTCCCTTCTTCTTATGGCAACCTTTACATTCTTGTAGCGGTTGACTATGTTTCCAAGTGGGCGGAAGCCATTGCATCTCCCACTAATGATCATAAAGTGGTAGTCAACCTCTTCAAAAAGATCATCTTTCCGCGTTTTGGGGTTCCTAGGGTTTTGATTAGTGATGGGGGGTCCCATTTTGCCCATGGTAAGTTCAAGGCTCTCTTGCGGAAGTATGGTGTCCGTCACAAAGTTGGTGTGGGCTACCACCCTCAAACTAGCGGTCAAGTGGAAGTCACCAATAGGGAGATCAAGTCTATCTTGGAGAAGTTGGTTGCCAAAAACCGCAAGGATTGGTCAATCAAACTTGATGACGCCTTATGGGCGTATAGAACGGCTTTCAAGACGCCAATTGGGATGACTCCCTACAAACTTGTTTATGGCAAGAATTGCCACTTGCCGGTGGAGCTTGAGCACAAGGCCATGTGGGCCATCAAAACTTTGAATTTTAAGCTCACTAGTGCGGGTGAGCGACGCTTGCTCGATCTCCATGAGTTAGAAGAACTCCGCATGAATGCCTATGACTCGGAAAGCATCTACAAGGCGCGTTCTAAACAATATCATGACGCCAAGATTGAGAAGAGAGAGTTCGAGGAGGGGGAGAAGGTCCTCCTTTGTAACTCTCGTTTGAAGTTGTTCCCGGGAAAACTAAAGTCCCGGTGGAGCGGTCCGTTCGATGTTGTTCGGGTTTTCCCCCATGGTGCTATCGAGATTCAGAATGATGATTCCGGGTCCTTCAAAGTGAATGGGCATCGGCTCAAACACTATTTCTTGGGAGACTCTATTGGATCTTTTGCTTCCTTGAATCTCAAGGACCCCCCATGAATTTGGGGGGGATTCGTCAAGCTAATGACGTTAAACGAGCGCTCCCTGGAGGCACCCCGCGGCTTCTATGCATTGTTTTAGTATGTTTCATTGCGGTGAGTTCACACCTTCTATCTTTTGCCTTACCCGTCTTTATTTTGGTGAGTTTGTTTGGGTTTTAACCTCTCTTTGCGGGACTTGCTCCCACGACAATTCCGGTAACATCCTTCTAACTCTATTGCATACTTTGGGGGACGGGCATACATCATGTTGGGGCATTTGGTTGGATGGGTAGCTGTGCCCCTCCTAGCTTGGTTTTAGGCCGTGAGGACATGGCCTAATTCTAGCTTGGGGGGAGTTTTGTTGTGTGGTTGGCTACTTGTTGATTCTCATTGCTATGAATCATACCATTATGTGCTTGTTTCTTTGTTTTTAGGTTGATTTAGTTTGATTTTAGTTTCTTTTCTTTTTGTTTGTTTCTTTTTGTTTCCCTTTTTGGTGTGTTTTCTTATTTTCTTCCTTTTTCTTTTGTTTTGATTTCCTTTTGTCAAGGCAAGTTTTTCTAGGTTTTCTTAGGCAATATTCTTGATTGGGGCATATAAAATTAGAACTTGTAGATTATAATGCTTTTATTCCTAATTGGTAGATTTTTGCACGGTTCTTAATGTCTTGGGTCGAGTCTAGGATTTGGTGTCAAGAAAGTTGGTTGAACTATGGGTAGCATGTGTCATGAACTCTTGGCTTGTGGTAAGATGGTGTCGATTTCTCTAGTGATTTGAAGCCGGAGAGAATGGTATTTCCTCCCTTGTGAGGTTCATGCTCAAAAATAAGCCCAAACACATTTTCATATATTGAGTGGCATGGATCCTTAGCATTGACTTTCTTGTCTCCCGAGTTTGACCATTTCCTTCCCGAGACAGCGACCGAACTACTTTAGGGGACGATAGAGGCATTTCTTTCGGTGACTATTTTTCTTTTTAGTTTAGGACTCTATTTTCTTATTTTTCTCATATATTTTTGTTTGCATTTTCCCCTTTGCTAGCCATTTGAGCCTTGACCCTTCATTTCTTATGAGCACATTACAAGCCTAATAGCCTTTGTTTTGTTTTCACCCTTAGAAGTGATAGTGAAGCTTTGTGTTATGATGTTTGTTGGTTTTGAATGATTATGCAAAGTTGAGGGATGATGTTTATTGGTATGAATGGCAAAGTTTGGGAAATGTGTTGTATATAGTGAATAAATGATGCAAAAGCAAAAATGAGAAATAAAAGTTTTGAAAAAGCCAAAAATAGAGAAAAACAAGGCATGAGAAAAGTTTCAATTGAAACGCAAAAAAAGAGGAAAATCAAATCAAAGAAAAAACGCAAAAAAAGAGTCGTAGTTTAGAATTGTTGTTGAATAAGCTTGGGGGTACCCCAAATAAGTGGTACGAGTTTGTGTTTGGTTCAAAATGCTTGAGTTTAGTTCTATCATTTCGCTTCACTTTAGGTATGAGCACCAAATGGCCAAAATTGTTCCGCGCCTTACCCCTAGCCTACGTTACGCCCTAAAAGCCCTCTTGACCCTTTAGAGTTGAGTCATTGTCGGTGGAGGGAGGATTTGGTCAAGCTTAAGGAACAAGGTTGTCATGCTAAGATGTCGGGTAGCCTAATGTTGATTTTCTGGCGCCTTCGCGGTGTCTTGAGACGCTACTCTCAAGGGTGGATAAGATCTAGAGATTTGACATGGTATGCCCGGATGTAGGGGGATTGACTAGTGCTTGCCCTTAGTTCACTTTTCTTGATGCTCGAATCTTTCACTCGGTTTAGGGCATAAGTTAGCATGTACTCATTTAATTGATTAGTAATATTAGTGTTCTCCTATACTTGTTCCATAATAAAGCCCATCTTGAATTTTGTAGTTTAATTTCTTTTCTTCTCTTTTCTTTTCTTCTTCTTTTCTTTCTTTCTTTTCTTGGTTTGTGTTTTCCATTTTAGTCTTGCCTTGATTAGATTTGCTAGATTTTGATTTTGGTAAATTTTTTAGAATCTGATTAGTTGCTCATTCTTCCTTAGTTGAGTTTAGTTTGCTAGAGACTAGCAAACGCTTAGCTTGGGGGAGTTTGATGAGCGACATTTATGTTGCTCTTAGCCTAGGATTTTATGTTAGTTTTTAGGATTTTTTTATTAGTTTTTATAGCTTTTTGTGTGCATTTTATAAGTTTCGTTCGATCTTATGCTTTACAGGTGAAAAGTGGTGGAAAACAAGTAGATTTGAGCCAAAACAGGGCTTGTGCGATCGAGTGATGGTTTGTGCGCCCGAATAGAGCAGTGAAAATGGAGCTCATGGAATTTCCAGTTTTGTGCGATCGAATACCCTCTGTTGTTCGGTCGCACAGAATGGATTTCTGAGACAGAATGCCCCAAAATTGGAAAACGACCGCACAAGGCCTTATGTTCGACAACACAGCATTTGTTCGACCGCACAACCTTTTGATTTCGACCGCACAAAAGTTGTGCGCCCGATTAGTTCTTCTTGTTCGACCGAATAGAGCTGCAAAGGAGACTTGAGCCAAAGAAACCCCATTCGACCGAACAGGATTTTACGTTCGGTCGCACAGGACGAAGGAAACGATCTTCGCTGTCTTCGCTCGCACAGGACTGCATTTGGTCGAACAAAGTCATTTACGTTTGGTCGCACAGTGGGTACGTGCGACCGAATCGCTGCGCGGGCTGCTCTTATTCGAATTATGGCTTCTATTTGGGGAAACTTATAAATAGATTTTTCGATTTATTGTGTAGAGAGTAGAATTTTAGTTGATAATTGGAGATTCTAAAAAGTAGATTTTCAGCAATTCTAGAGAGAGAAACTCTCCTCCATTCAAGCTTCAATTTGTAATCCTTCTTAACTCTTCTTCAATTTTGCAATTTAATTCTTAGTTTCTTAATTCTTGCTCTTGCTTTGTTGTTGATTGTTCTTCAATTCCTGAATTTCTTGAATTCTTGATTTCATTGATTGAAGTTACTTTGATTCTTAATTCCTAGTTGATTGTGCAATTGAATTCTTAAATTCTCTTCTCTTACTCCTTCAATTTCATGCTTGCTAGCTTAGAATTAATGGATTGCTTAATTTCTAGAATGACTAGTGAGTAGAATTAGGTTAGGGAAAGGGGAGAATCTAGGGGCTTAATTAGGGGAAATAGATGATTGATTGTTGATTGATTCATGTGATTAAATATGATTTGATGATAGGACATCCATGCTATTTGATTGGTAGTTGCAAATGCTATTCGATTAGAATCACGTGGAACCATAGGATAGGTTTGGCAAGAGATTGTGGGCCTATCTTGTGTGATCAAATGGCGGTGCCTATTATATGCTAGTTAGTTTAATCTAGGATTAGACGAAATCTCTTCCGTGGATTAGACGCTTAGCGTCCCCTATCCGAGAGGTGGCGGGTTCGTCTTTAGATGCTATTTGCTTAATCGTCACTTCGTTGCATGATCATCATTGCTAGATAGTTGAATTCATTTCCCCCGATTTCCCTAGTCTATCCCCGACTCCCTAACATCTCCCTTTCTTGATTCAATTTAGCATAATTCTTCGTTTTTAGATTCTTAAAAGTGACAATTCAAAACCAAATCCTTGTTCGAACTAGATTGACTTTAAAACTCATTAACCACCGTTTCTTTGGGACGATCCCTTTGCTTACCGCTAGCCGGTTAGTTGAGTGGTTTTATAAATATTGTTTGCATAGGTTGTTTTCTATCAACGACGGAAAATACACCTATCAATCTACAGAAAACATTCATCAACTCAGATGCTTTCACGATCATCAGTGAGTTAAAGAACATGTTCCAAGATCTGGCTCGAGTCGAAAGATTCGAGACTCATAGGCAAATTCTTGAGACTAAGCTTAAGAAAGGCGAGCCCGTAAGTCCACATGTTCTCAAAATGATTGGACTCATTGAGAATATGAGTCGGCTGGATCAGCAATTCTCTCAGGAAATGGTTGTAGACACCATCCTCCATTCTCTTCATAGCGGGTATAATCAGTTCAAGCTGAACTACAGTATGAATAGTCTGGACAAAACGCTCACTGAGCTTCACGGTATGCTGAAGACCGCTGAAAAGACGCTCAAAAGTGATAAGCAAGATGTGCTTATGGTGCGTGGGGGCAAGTTCAAGAAATTTGGTAAGAAGAGGAATGCTAAGAAAGGTGGCAACAAGGCCAGCCAGACTAAGCAACCAGGCGGCACCAAATCTGAAAAGAAGAAGGTGAGCCAACCCACTTCTGAATCTGAATGCTTCTATTGCAAGAAGAATGGGAATTGGAAGAGAGATTGCTTGAAGCTTAAGGAAGATCAGAAGAACGGGACAGTCGTTCCATCTTCAGGTATTTTCGTTATAGACTGTATACTTGCTAATTCAACTTCTTGGGTATTAGATACAGGTTGTGGCTCACACTTATGTTCCAATTCACAGGGACTAAGAAGAAGTAGAAGGTTAAGCAAGGGTGAAGTCGACCTACGAGTGGGAAATGGAGCAAGGATTGCTGCATTAGCTGTAGGAACTTATTATTTGTCGTTGCCCTCTGGGCTAGTTTTGGAACTGGAAGACTGTTTCCATGTTCCAAGTCTTACTAAAAACATCATTTCTGTTTCTTGCTTAGATGCTAAGGGATTTTCCTTTTTAATAAAAGACAATAGTTGTTCGTTTTATTTTAAAGAGATGTTTTATGGATCTGCTAGATTAGTCAATAGAATTTATTTATTAGATCACGACAAACAAGTTTATAACATAAATACCAAAAAGGCCAAAAAGGATGATTCAGATCTCACCTATCTGTGGCATTGTCGATTAGGCCATATTAACTTGAAACGCATAGAAAGACTTCAAAAGGAAGGAATTCTAGAACTATTTGACTTAGAGGATTATGGTAAGTGCGAATCATGTTTACTTGGCAAAATGACAAAGCAAACTTTCTCTAAAGTTGGAGAAAGAGCAACTGAACTATTGGGTTTAATCCATACAGATGTATGTGGACCAATGAGTACAAATGCTAGAGGTGGTTTCAGCTACTTTATCACTTTCATTGATGACTTCAGTAAATATGGTTATGTCTACCCAATGAAGCATAAGTCTGAATCCTTTGACAAATTCAAGGAATTTCAGAGTGGAGTAGAGAATCAATTAGGCAAGAAGATTAAAGCATTGCGGTCTGACAGAGGCGGTGAATATCTGAGCTATGAATTTGATGACCATCTGAAAGAATGTGGAATTCTATCAGAATTGACTCCTCCTGGAACACCACAATGGAATGGTGTGTCGGAACGGAGGAATAGAACCTTGCTAGACATGGTTAGATCAATGATGGGTCAAGCCGAACTTTCAATAGAATTTTGGGGACATGCACTAAATACAGCAGCACTCACAATAAATAGAGCTCCATTTAAAGTTGTTGAAAAGACTCTATATGAGTTATGGTTTGGAAAGCCTCCAAAAGTGTCTTTTCTTAACATTTTGGGATGTGAAGTATACATCAAACGATTAATTTCAGACAAACTTCATCCTTGTGGGCTATCCAAAGGGAACAAAGGGGTATTACTTCTACAATACATCTGAGAACAAGGTGCTTGTTGCTTGAGATGGTATCTTTTTGGAAAGAGATCACATTTCCAAAATGACAAGTGGGAGAAAAGTAGACCTCGAAGAAATTCGAGTCGAACAACAAACTCTAGAGAATGCTCAAGATGACATTCAGGATGAAACTCAGAGATCTTTAGAAGTATCTGGTGAGAATCAAGGACCATCTAGAAATGTAACCCCGCGTAGATCGCAGAGATATAGATCTCAACCGGAAAGGTACTTAGGTATTTGGACGAACGAGAGCTATGACGTTCTATTACTTGAAAGTGATGAACCTGCGACTTACAAACAAGCTATGACGAGCCCTAGCTCCAAGCAATGGCAAGAAGCCATGCAATCTGAATTAGACTCCATGTCTGAAAACCAAGTTTGGGATTTGGTCGATTTGCCAGATGGCTACCAAGCCATTGGAAGCAAATGGGTTTTCAAACTAAAAAAGGACAAGGATGGGAAACTTGAAGTTTTCAAAGCTAGATTGGTTGCAAAAGGTTACAGGCAAGTCCACGGTGTGGATTACGATGAAACCTTTTCACTAGTTGCAATGCTAAAGTCTATTCGGATAATGTTAGCAATCGCAGCATATTACGATTACGAAATATGGCAGATGGATGTCAAAACTGCTTTCTTAAACGGCGTTTTAACATAAATTGTATTTATGACACAGCCTGAGGGTTTTGAGGATCCAAAGAATGCTAAAAAGGTATGCAAGCTTAAGAAATCAATCTACGGATTGAAACAAGCATCAAGGAGCTGGAATATACGTTTTGATGAAGTAATCAGTGACTTTGGTTTCATCAAGAACGCAGACGAATCTTGTGTATACAAGAAGGTCAGTGGGAGAAAAATTGCTTTTCTAGTATTATATGTCGACGACATATTACTTATCGGAAATGACATACCTATGTTGAACTCTGTCAAGATTTGGCTTGGGAATTTTTTTTCGATGAAGGATCTAGGAGAAGCACAGTACATACTGGGCATCAAGATTTACCGAGATAGATCTAAGAAGATGATTGGACTCAGTCAAAACACTTATATCAATAAGGTGCTTGAAAGGTTCAAGATGGCAGGCTCCAACCGAGGCTACCTACCCATGTCTCATGGAATGACTCTAAGCAAGACTTAGTGCCCAAAAACACTAGATGTGCGTAGACGAATGAATGGGATTCCATATGCATCATTGATTGGTTCAATAATGTAGCCTATGATATGTACACGCCCGGATGTTGCGTATGCACTCAGTGCTACGAGCAGATACCAATCAGACCCAGGAGAGGCACATTGGACTGCTGCCAAGAACATTCTGAAGTACTTGAAAAGGCACAAAGATGACTTCCTGGTCTATGGTGGAGATGATGAATTAATTGTTAAAGGCTATACGGACACAAGTTTCCAAACCAACAAAGATGATTTAAGATCACAGTCTGGGTTTGTCTTCTGCTTCAACGGAGGTGCAGTAAGCTGGAAAAGTGTTAAGCAAAGCACCATTGCGGATTCTACAACTGAAGCGGAGTACATTGCTGCACATGAAGCAGCAAAGGTAGCTATATGGCTAAGGAAGTTCATAGGTGAACTTGGTGTAGTCCCCTCCATTAAAGGACCAATAGCTCTGTATTGTGATAATAATGGAGCTATTGCACAGGCAAAGGAGCCTAGACACCACCAGAGAGTCAAGCATGTACTTCGTAGATTTCACCTTCTACGAGAGTTTGTTGAAAGAAAAGAAGTCGAGATAAGCAAAATTGGAACTGATGACAACATCTCAAATCCATTGACTAAACCTTTGCCGCAGGCGAAGCACAACTCGCACACTGCAGCTATGGGAATCAAGCATGTTGGAGAATGGCTTTGATGTCCTTATTTAATGTTTTAAAGTTTTAGAGTTTAATACTTTGTAAAACATTATTGGTTAATCATTCACATTAATGAATATAATTCATTTTTTCCATTTAATTTGTGGTTTATTAAATGATGAGTCCCTTCAATTTGACGATATATTCAAGATAGACTGTCAGGACCAGTCCTGTGACTAAGAAATGTCTATCAAGTGAACTTGAATGTCAAAAGTTGAAAATGGTCCCTGGTCGGAGTTTTCTATAAAGATGGACGCATAGAAAACGTTAGACGACTAGAATGCAAGATGACTAGTAGTTATGTTTCTTGAACTATGTGGACATGGCAATGTCGTAATCATTTGCATAGATACTTACTTTGGGAAGACTAGTATCAGACATACCTATGAAACTTTACTGTAAGAGATGAAAATCTTTCATAAGTAAATTTCATTAAAATTATTAGACACTAATCCTCAATACCTGAGTGATTTGAGATTACTTGTTTGAGAACTTCTTACTTTGACGTTGTCAACCGTCGCACCGTAAAAGGAGAAACGCTCAGGTAATCACCTATAAAACGAAGTCTGATCTCAAAATCGCAAGATTGGGATTGTCCTCCCATAAATCGGGATGAGATGCTGAAAGTTGTACAAGGCCACTCGGAGAGCTAGAAACTGTAAAATGCAAAGCCGTGCTCAGATGAATCATAGGCTGTGATTATCTGTTTCTTTGATCAGTTGAACTCTGAAACCGAGAAACACCTCTGGACATAATAAGGATGACAACTCTTACCTTATGTTCAAGAGAAAGCATCGAGAGACAAAGGAATTAGGAAATGCACACTTGTCCCTAAGGACAAGTGGGAGACTGAAGGAAATAATGCCCTTGGTCCAAGTATGCATTTAATGATAAGTTTAATAAATGCGGTTCAATATTAATTATGCAAGTTAATAATTCAGTGAGATCAAGTGAACTGAACGCCTAGCTAGAGGGCGCTTTAGTTCAAGTGGAATTAATGATATTAATCCACAACTTAGTCTTGACTGAACCCGTAGGGTCACACAAATAGTACGTAAACGGATCAAGTATTTAATGGCATTGAATACTCTATCTAATCAATATTCGGAATCGACGGATCTTGGTTTTAGCGGGAGCTGAGATCGTCAAAGGCAAGTAAATGAATACTCCGGAAACGATGATATTGCCGGAAACGAAAATATGGATCGTATCGGAAATATAAATATTATCCAAGTCGTAGATGTTGCCGGAAACGGAAACGTGGTACATATCGGAAAATATTATCGGAAATGGAAATATTGCCGGAAATCGGAAATATTGCCGGAAACGGAAAAATTGTCAGAATCGGAAAAATTATCGGAATCGGAAAATAATTCCGGAAACGGAAATATTTAATATTTGGTCGAGACAGAAATTAATTCCGGAATCGGAAATGTTAAATATTGTTCGTATCGGAAATGAATTCCGGAATCGGGAAATTAATCGGAAGCGCGGCGTACGAATTAGCATCGGACGAGCTTACTAGACGAAGGCCCAGCACGAAGCCAGGCCCACGTCCAGCAAAGAGAAACGCGCACCACAATGCACCAGCCAAGGCTGCGCCAGGCCCACCGCAAGGCAGGCCCAGCGCGCGCCCAAGGCTGCGGCAGCGTGTGGGCTTCGTGGCAGTGGGCTGCGAGTGCTCGTGGGCTGCGCGTGCGCGCATGGCGCCCCTCGTGGGCTGCTGTGCATGCGTGTGTGTTTGTGTTCACTTACGAAACCTAAATCAGATAGGATTCATTTGTTGATTGAATTTCCTAATCCTAAAAGATAGATTAATTCATTTAAAGTTCTGTTTGGATTCTAATTTAATTAATTCGTATCCTAGTCGGATTCGATTACTTATTCCATGGCCTATAAATATGAGTTAAGGGTTCATAATTTACAACGAGTTTCAAGTATTCAAAGGTAAGAATTTGAGAAAAAATTCAGCCAAACTCTTGCCCATATTAGCCGAATATTATTAGTACCTTAAGGGCGATTCTAGTTGGTCAATCCTAAGGCGGATCCGGACGTGCTGTTGACTTTCTACGGAGGGATGACGCTTGCAGTCCTAAATACTTGTTCTTGTTCGGTTTGGGCGCAGCAAGGGAGGGCACGCTACAAAGTGTATGCATCTAAATTATGCTAATTGTTATGTGGCAATTAATTTGGAATCCTGGCATTTATGGTTAGTTCCGCATGATTTATATTCGTTTGTATGTATCATAACCTCACAGATTGTTGTAAGGAACACTTTCAAGAGTGAAATCCTCAACTTACTAATCACTTTTTGAAATCAAAGCACAAAGATTAAAACCTAAAACTTGTAAATGGAGTTTGGAAAATCATTTCTGGGGGGGTTTTGTGAGGGGGTCGAAAAAGCACGAGGCTAATGCGCGACCTTGTCCCTCGTGGGTGTGACGTTTCTTTTTGTCAAATCAAGTGTAATTGGATTTCCTGTGAGTTTACACCCAATTGACTAGTAATATAGGAGTCGTCATTCAGTTTTTAACGACAATGAGAAAAACTGACAAAACCCGGTTATCGTGACATAAAGGGAGTGCAATTATGTTTGACCACGACGGCCGTAGGTTCCCTTGTGATCCCTGGTGTGGGGATCTCTCAACATACACCCGCAAGGTAGAGATTGAGGGTTCGGGGGACTGTAACTACCGAGAGGAGTACTCGCTCATCGATAACTCCAGAGGCAGGATATCCTTACTAGCTCAGCATAAACAATTGAAGGGACATGCGTTAACTATTAAACTAATCTGAGTTGATTTTAGCAATATGCAACATATAATACTAGATCGATCGCGATTATCTGATTTAGATTGTTTTAAGGGACCTAGCATGATAATCCAATTTCCCAAAAATATCATATTTATTAGGCGTGATAGAACAATCAGATTTAGTAAGTTTAACAGTTCATAAAAAGGGTGAGGAAAGCAATTAAATCACGCGAAGGGGCACATTACGACGCACCCTTGAGAGGTGCGTCACGGTTCTCAGAAAACTAACCACTTTGACTTTGCTATTTCTCCTTTTATTTAACGAATCTCAAACTACGGGACAGGATACGTTCTGTTCGATTTTTGGATCGATTGCGACAGAACGCGTGATCAAGTTCGCAGCGTGAGGCTTAGGCTTAGGGGTTAGAGTCAATACTCAGAATATGAATTGTGTGTTGTGTCCTCTTCACGTCGAACTTAGGGCCCTATTTATAGAAAAGAGTTCGTGGAAAGATAGAATTGTAGAACTCTAATCCACGAGGAATTAGGAAAGAACACGTCCCAGGTAATTTCAGCGCCCAAGGCTGGGCGTCAAAGATTTCGGCGCCCAGCTCTGGGCGTTGAAAATAGGATCCAGGCAATTTCAGCGCCCAGGGCTGGGCGTTGAAATTGATGTTTGGGCCGTTTCTTTGTCAGATTCGGACTCTTAGAATCCGGCGTGTATGAGACTTTAATCGAGTCTTTTAGTGCGAATTAATTTTATGATGGAATGCATCTGGGCCCGTTACGAACTCTAGGCTCGTTAGGATTTTAATTAATACGTAACTCTTATTTTCGAATCGTATTAGAAACAGGATTCTCTCGCAATTTCTATCTCATTTAGGATTTATGTTGGAGTGCAACACCTAATTCTGATAGGTTTCTATCTTTTATGACTTGCCACTTTTAACAACTACCCATTACGGCAGTTACTATTTTTAGTAGGTTTCCATAAATAGCAGGTTTCCATAAATAGCAGGTTTCGGGTGAAATGAAAAGGGTGATTGAGATTCGTTATTTTATAGGAGATGCGTTGCCAAGTCGAGATTTATGTTCTCATCATCGAACCTTCCCTTTCGGGAATGGGGACAAAAGTAGGTGTCTACATTTAGCCCCCACTTAGAGTGAGTCTTGGGGTAAGACGATGGTCAAAGTATTAGACGGAGTGCGTCACACAAGTCATGGTGACCTGTTTTTTTGCGAGGGTCTCACGAGCCCCCGAGTGATAACATTTGACTTAAGGGTCATCACTTGAAGTGTCGACATATCCCTCACGTGTCATTGGGATTTGTCAACGGATAGTATAGAAACTCCATCACTTTGTCATTGGAAGTATCTAAAGAGGCGTAGAAACTCCCTCACTTCGTCATTGGGAGTAGCTACAGATGTTTTCGAAATTAAAGCTATAGAGTTTAATTGGGCCTGGCCAAGCCCAACCACGAGGTAAAAATGTTTTTAAAGATTCTCTTTTTCAGGGCTAGCTAAACGAGAAAACCACCTTGTTTTTATGGGACGTAAAACGAAGGAAAATCCAGCACATCGCTCTTTTTTGGAAAAACGGAAAACCAATCCTTTAATTTTTGGAAAAAGGGAAAACCAGTCCTTTAATTTTTGGAAAAAGGGAAAACCAGAAAAAGTTATCGCTGCAGCGACTAAGGACCTGCGACTAAGGACCTGCGCGGTTAGTGGCGCAGACCCCCCCGGCTAAAGATGGCGATCCTGTCCGCTAAAGGTGGACACCCCGTCCGATAGAATGGACGAATCTGTTTTTGAAATTTGAAAATAAGGGCCTACGCGGTTTGTGACGTAGACCCCGCCGGCTGAAGATGGCGAACCTGTCCGCTAAGGGTGGACACCCTGTCCGATAGAAGTGGAAGAATCTGTTTTGAAATTTATTTGTGCTTTTTGAAAATAAGGACGTACGTGGTTTATGACGTAGACCCCGCCGGCTCAAGATGGCGAACCTGTCCGCTAAGGGTGGACACCCCGTCCGATAGAAGTGGATGAATCTGTTTTGAAATTTGTTTGTGCTTTTTGAAAATAAGGACCTACGTGGTTTGTGACGTAGACCCCGCCGGCTGAAGATGGCGAGCCTGTTACATTTTGTTTTTTGAAGATTCTATTTTTCGAAAACTAAGGACCTGCGCGGCTAGTGACGCAGACCCCGCCCGCTGAGGGTGGGTGAGCCCTGTCCGCTAAGGGTGGACGCCCCGGTCGCTGGAGATGAGCGGACCTGAATTCGTCTTTTTGATTTGGGATTCGCGTGCCGCGGTCTTGGCTGATTGAGGTGGACAAGTCCCTATTTCATTTGTTCATCGTGATTTCTTTTGAGAATTTTTTTTTATTCATTCTTGTAGGAGCGAATTCTTTCTAGGGATGCTCGGATTTAGTTGTAACCTAAATGTGGGTTGACAACGTGCTTAGACGGACCATTGTCTTGTGGTCATCATCTTTTCATGGTTTTGAGCTAGTCTTTACGGCTCAATTTTGCCACTATTTGGGTCCTTGATTAGGGAACTATGTATAGGTATCAACGGCGACCTTTGTTTTGAGGTCGTAATCCGGTTTTATTATTTGAGACATCCAAACACGGGACATCGTACAGCGTAGTCTGGGAATATTGTTTTAACTTTGCATACTCTCTTTTGAAATATATATTTTCTTTCGAGCCCCCAAGCATTCGTGCTTGACGGTCATTTCTTGTCAAGGGGTTCCTTGGGGATACGCAATTTGTGATGTCCTTGATCATGTTTGGGATTGTAATCGTAAGTGCGAGCGATCTTTGTAGTGGTGTGTTACTCTTGACAAAGTCGTGAGGTGCGACTTTCAGTAAGCAAATCGGCAATTTTTGAGTCGAATGGATGCGGCAGGGCCCATTACAAGTTAGGGCCTTTTTTGAGCCTGGGTTCATTTTCGGCGCCCAGGCCTGGGCGTTGAAATAATTCACGCCCAGGTGGGGCGTTGAAAGTGTAGTTTGGGCTGGTCTTTTGATGACACAGTTGGCCTCTTGTTCATTCGTTTATTTCACTTGGAAGTTCTATGTATTCTCTCCTCTTTTGTTTTTTCTTTATTTTTAGAACGTGATGATTTTCTTGAGAAGCCATAGCCGATTTGTGGACTACGGTGCTTGTCGCTTTGGGGCGATTATTTTAAGGAACTGTTGCTCTTAAGGCGTACAGTTATTGCGATAGTTGGGCGAGTCTATATGGGCCGAGGAACATACTTTGAGGCGTAAGACTTTGATCGCTCTTGTATATATTTTTCTTTTAAACGCGTTCGTGAATGATGATATGTATGTGTGAACGAGCGTTCATAGAATGGTCGTTGTGTGCGGTCCATTAATCAGTTCGCTTGAATCATTTGTTTTTTGAGCAATGACTGATTTTGAATAGTTTTCTTAGAAGCTTGATAGGGTTCAGGTCCATTCATGAAGTGGGCTCAAGCATCGTGCCTTTTTTGATCGTTCAAACATTTGCTTTAAGACCCTTTTTTTTTATTTTGCTATGGTCGTTTCGTAGCTTGGAGCCCCCAAGTATGCATGTTGGGATGCTTCCTTTTGGCGTACGATTTTTGTAGGTTCTTTCGAGAAAGATGCCCTGGGGTTCCGCTCGTGTAGGTGTGAGCTATCCCTTTCGTGGTAGGTAATATTTTGCTACCTTTAATCCTTAATGTAGAAGTCGTGTGGCTTGCATTTTGAATTTAGGCGATAAGTAGTCTTTGCCTCTTTTACACAGGCTCTTGGTCGCGCCCGTGTTAGTGCAATATGCCTTACTCTCTCTTTTTTGTTTTTTAGACTTGTATCGTGGGATGGTTGAACTTATGGTGCGACGTAGGCTTGTGTGGCCTAACAGCGTGTCTTAGAACATTCATTCAGGTGTTGGGATATCATTATTATTTTTTTGCATTGGAGTACTTCATCATGCCTCGTTCAGGTGCTAGAACAAGTGTAGCACCTTCTGCGTGGGTTTGCACGGCTTATTACTTCGTTCGATGCGAGGATTCATAGGTGTTTCTTTCTTATTTTTATATCTGGGCAAAACTTGGCTAGCAGAAAGATTCAGCGCCCAGGCTGGGGCGTTAAGGATATCGGCGCCCAGCTCTGGGCGTTGAAAATGATTTCTGGGTATATTTTGACAGTTCTTATCCTTGATTTTTTTTCTTTCGCTTTTGCTTTGGAACGAGGTAGACTGTGTAACGGGCGCTTGTAGGGCGAGCGTTATGTGCAGTAGTTTGATCAGAGTTTTGGTGACTCGCGATTTTCAGTTACCCTTGTTAGTGGGGTGACTTTATATATTCTAAGTAGCGCTTAGAATTTGGGAGGGGTTGTAGCCATTCTAAGGTTCGTTTTACACGATCAATCCTTAGGATTGTGCCCCTATGATGTATGTATAGCATTAGCGTCGAGAATTTGCGATAAAATCGTCATTTCGAGCATTTTTAGAGTGTTTTTCTCAAGCCCCCAATTGTAGCTACGGGATTGGCTTGGTGCTATAATGCTTGGCATACGTTTTTATGTTCATGGTGACATGTATCATGAATAGTTTGAACCAGACTCGTTTAGTGCGAGGTACGTTCGAGTAGTGATTTTCTACTTCTCTTGTAAATGTCGTATTGTGCGACATTGCCATGGTCAAGGTAGTCACATGTTGAAGTGTGCCTTGACCAAAAGCTAGGTGCCTTTCTTTACCCATAACCTATTTTTAGAAATCTTTTGACTCATTTGCAACATCGAGATAAACGCATACTTATCTTAAACCAATGACTCTTTATTATGTTCGAAAAAGTCTTTGAAAATTATTTGAAAATTATTTAAAATCCGAGTCCTACTGTATACAATCCGAAGTGTCCTAAGTAAGTTGACTTAAAGAAGGGTTCGTACAGGATTACATGAGTGAATCAAAATACTGTTACGATTTTTGAAATGTTGTCTAAGGTTTTGCTGGAAGCCAGGGTCCAGGCGTCAAGATATTACTTGTGCCCGTGTGGCACATGCTTTGGGCTTTTAGGGCCATCTTTTCCAGAATTGCGGGAATATAAACCGTTTTTAAATTGACTTAGGTTTACTTGGTGTATGTCTGCACAAAAGGTCAA
This sequence comes from Spinacia oleracea, assembly GCF_020520425.1. Taxonomy (NCBI): domain Eukaryota; kingdom Viridiplantae; phylum Streptophyta; class Magnoliopsida; order Caryophyllales; family Amaranthaceae; genus Spinacia; species Spinacia oleracea. The sequence goes on along the minus strand of NC_079491.1, from coordinate 71,365,762 downwards.
GGTATACTTAATTCTTTCCCTAGCTCTTTCATTTCAATTTTTTAGCCCCCAATTGCTATTATGTCTTCCCATTAATGATGCTTTTAGATTTCAATTTTAGATGCCCGTGTCATATGTATGAGTGGGTGAGCCTTGGTTAAGTGCCAAGTCCTATTGACAATGTCTCATTTTTTTTCAAAGGAGATTAGCAGGCATTCGAATTACCATGAACGGGTGCCCTAAGTTCGAAGGAACGATGGGGCGATGCCGTAGAATAATCTTTTTCATTGCAAGCTTACTGCCTTTACTACTTGTTGGCGATCATGACTGTGTCTAGTGGTGAAAGAAGGTCTTTAAGCGAACGACTATGTCTAGTGGCGAAAGAAGGTCTTTAAGCGAACGACTATGTCTAGTGGTGAAAGAAGGTCTTTAAGTGAGTTAGTCCGCTTTAGGGAGGGTCAAGTCGAGTACTTTAGAGGTCATGGACGCTTGCGCTAGCCCCCATTCAATTGAGGCAAAGCGATCTTTTGAGTCTTGGCTAAGTGCCTAGGAGTGTGAGTGCTCTTTCTGGCGAGGGTACGTGCCCTTATTATTTTTTGATGTGTGCTCATTTTGGCATCTTGATGACTTGGATTCTTCCTTTGACTTTAAATTTTTCTTCCGGCTTGGATTGCAACTAATTAAATTTCAATAAGGGACTCTATTTTTTATTCTTGTTCATTCTATAGGCTTTAACTTTTTTTTTGCAAATTGGTTGGACCGAATCATGGATTGCCTACGTATCCGTCTTAAATAGATTTAATTTGGAATCAGGTCTTGCGTAGTTCTTAGCCTAGAAAAATGGTTTCTTAGAATGCCGATTTTAAACAAGTAAGTTCGAGTGGAATCATAATGTTTGAAATAGGGTGAAATAAGTGAAGTTTATTTATTTTAATCTGCCGCTTTGCCGTAAGCCAAAAATTTGCTTTATATTTTTTTTTTTCGAGTACATGTATTTTTTGGTGGTACGTATATCTGAATATGTGTTGTACCCCTCCAAGTGTTCGTTATTTTTCCGTGTATGTGCGGATAAAATGACGAGCACTTCTGGACAAAATTTTGCGAGCAGAGAGATTCGGCGCCCAGGCTGGGGCGTTAAAGATTTCGGCGCCCAGCTGTGGGCGCTGAAAATGACTTCTAGGCGGATCTTTTTTGGTGAGCTAAATGCTTCTTTTTCTTTTTAGACGAACTTTTAAAGGCGCTTTGCAAAGTTTGCTTTTTTTTATTATTAATTTTTTTTTTTGTACTTTTCATTTGTCTTCCTTTTTTATTCGTGACTCAAGACGGTTTGATAGGATAATTTGTATTGGTCAATCATGAGGATTACATCTGCTAGGACTCACAATTTGCAGCCTCAAGCTAGGGTCATGAGCTTACATCAATCAAGGCCAATGAGTAGCATGGGGATGGCTCAAGGGTATATCAACAGGATGTATCCAAACAAGTTATATGGTCATTACGCTAATGGTGGTGTAAGAGCAGGTTTTGGAAATAATGGGTATGACGCACGTGTCAATGGCCGTACGTGGTTTGGAGTTGATAACAATTAAGTTCAAGAACAAGAGTCGAGTTAATGGTTTCTTGGGTTATGGCGGTGGGAGAACATGGATGGGTTAAATGAGCTGAACAGGGGCCCCAGAGCGAAGGCGTCTAAGAACATAAGGAATGGAAAGGGTAGACATCGTAGAAATTTATGTAGTTTTTGTGACATGATTTGGATTGGTTGACTCAATTCTTTTCCTTCGTTTACTTGGGTAAATTTTGCACTTTGGGAGGTACGGGCTAAGTATTTCATGGCTTGCTCTCTTCGCTCTCCCTTTTCTCTTTCTATTTTCTCTTTTTGCTTGGGATTTCTCCCCAACATAATTTTTTTTATTTGGGCTAAAAGGTAGATGGTTGTGGTCTTTGAGTCACGAGGCGAGACTGAGTGAGCCTCGTTTGGTAGGCCTATAGTGGACCTTTAACTTTAGTAGGCCTAGGGTGGACCTTTAAATTGTCTTACTTTGCAAGCGTATTTATTCGTTTCTTAAAATGTGCAAATAGCGTAGATTCAAAATGTTGTTTTTACCTTATTGACATTTAACGAAAGAATTACATCGAAAATAATTTTTTTTGCTTCTTTTCAGATTCCTATTTTCGGGATTTAATTGGAAGTTGTGATTTAGATTCGAACTTTCATTAATTTTTCTGATTATAACCCGTGTAGGAATACAAGGAGGTGGCCTAGACTCAAAATAATGACGTGGCGTAAGCCTATAATACTTGACCAAGCAACTTTCAGACTTAGACTAATTGGACCATAACTTTCGTTGGTTGACACTTTAGATTTTAACCCTTGGGTGTTCATTTGTCATGTGCCATTTTGCTTAATGTTGGCAAGGTAGTTAGTTGGGGAGATCGAATTTTTATTTTTGCGAGACCAGAATCATTAGTGCGGCTTCTCTCTTAGTGTGTATTGCTTTACCCCAATGGTAGCCTTATGGTATGCCGATTTGGGTATTTTCATAGTTCGTCATGTTGCATTCATGGAAAATCTTTTAGTCTGTACTTAGGAGTATTTAAAGGAGCGAGTGGCTCGAGAGGACTATGATAGTCGTGACCCAATGTGATCATAAGGCTTGAGGCCATTAATTTTTTGCTAATGGTATTGACACCTTAGGTTCACTTTGGGGGTCGTGCGACTATGGGGGAATGATTTTCAGAATGTGACTGTTTCCATTTTGCAAATACTATAATATATTCTTTTTTATTGGTGAGAGAGAGTATTGAGGCCGTAGATTCTTAGCAAAGGATGACAATTACCTATGGGTGCTTATTGATTTAAATGTTAGGAAGGGAGACTCAATATGGTTTAACCTTTTAACTTGCAGAACGACACCAAGCATTAGGACCTATTCTATGTATAAGACAACTAAGACTTAGGATTTAGATTGTACTTTGGCATAGCCTAGTCTAGACTCGGATTTTTTTTTTCATTCGAACATTATTTTTCCTTGAAGACTCTATTTGAACATTATTTTTTGAATACTTTGCCCATGTGACATTCAAGGTCATTTAATTAGCATGTTCGGTTTTGGTGCCGAATATTGTCGTCGTAGGAGGCCTAACAACGACACAAAGAGTTAATTTTTATTATTTTTTAGTCGCTTTTAGAATCGAGTGCCATTTCATACGCCCTCGCAGCAATTTTTTTTACGAAAAGTTTTTTTTTTGCTACGTATTTTCTTTATGCGCGGGCACCGAGGCTGCTGTGCCTGACCAAAAGACCAGGCAGCAACTTCAGCGCCCAGCCAGGGGCATTGGAAAGATAGGCGCCCAGCCAGGGGCGCTGAAAATGCGTCCCTGGCTGGTTTTCGTTTTCTGTTTACGTATATTTTTTGTTTATGCGACTTTAATTTTGCGTGCTTGCCTTATAACGTCCTTTACGCGTTGTGCAGCGTTTGTGAGATTCGTTACAGGCCATCCCGAGCGTCGCTTATTTTTGTGGCGATCGTTCGGGTTTGCGGAACACGTATTTCGGTATAATTCTTTGGCCAATTGGTTTATGAATGTTTGGGAAATTTTTAAGGTCGTTGGTATTCTAACATTGTTTGTCACACACAATCACATATTTCGCTACACATAACTAACATTGCATCATGAGGCAATAATAATATGTCATGTAGTTTATGATAGGCTTCTATAGGTATTATTTGCCTCTGGCTTGGTACCGCTTCTATCGCAGATCCAACACATGCCCCGGTCGAGGTAGTGCCTTCAACAGACGAATTTTTCCCAAGAGGCCAATCACGATGTAAGCCAAGGGGGCATGCACCAATGAGAGGGACCTATAGTATTTCCTTCACTATCCCCTGTGGAGTCGCCACTGTGAGGGGGTCGAAAAAGCACGAGGCTAATGCGTGACCTTGTCCCTCGTGGGTGTGACGTTTCTTTTTGTCAAATCATGTGTAATTGGATTTCCTGTGAGTTTACACCCAATTGACTAGTAATATAGGAGTCGTCATTCAGTTTTTAACAATAATGAGAAAAACTGACAAAACCCGGTTATCGTGACATAAAGGGAGTGCAATTATGTTTGACCACGACGGCCGTAGGTTCCCTTGTGATCCCTGGTGTGGGGATCTCTCAACATACACCCGCAAGGTAGAGATTGAGGGTTCGGGGGACTGTAACTACCGAGAGGAGTACTCGCTCATCGATAACTCCAGAGGCAGGATATCCTTACTAGCTCAGCATAAACAATTGAAGGGACATGCGTTAACTATTAAACTAATCTGAGTTGATTTTAGCAATATGCAACATATAATACTAGATCGATCGCGATTATCTGATTTAGATCTTTTTAAGGGACCTAGCATGATAATCCAATTTACCAAAAATATCATATTTATTAGGCGTGATAGAACAATCAGATTTAGTTAGTTTAACAGTTCATAAAAAGGGCGAGGAAAGCAATTAAATCACGCGAAGGGGCACATTACGACGCACCCTTGAGAGGTGCGTCACGGTTCTCAGAAAACTAACCACTTTGACTTTGCTATTTCTCCTTTTATTTAACGAATCTCAAACTACGGGACAGGATACGTTCTGTTCGATTTTTGGATCGATTGCGACAGAACGCGTGATCAATTTCGCAGCGTGAGGCTTAGGCTTAGGGGTTAGAGTCAATACTTAGAATATGAATTGTGTGTTGTGTCCTCTTCACGTCGAACTTAGGGCCCTATTTATAGAAAAGAGTTCGTGGAAAGATAGAATTGTAGAACTCTAATCCACGAGGAATTAGGAAAGAACACGTCCCAGGTAATTTCAGCGCCCAAGGCTGGGCGTCAAAGATTTCGGCGCCCAGCTCTGGGCGTTGAAAATAGGATCCAGGCAATATCAGCGCCCAGGGCTGGGCGTTGAAATTGATGTTTGGGCCGTTTCTTTGTCAGATTCGGACTCTTAGAATCCGGCGTGTATGAGACTTTAATCGAGTCTTTTAGTGCGTATTAATTTTATGATGGAATGCATCTGGGACCGTTACGAACTCTAGGCTCGTTAGGATTTTAATTAATACGTAACTCTTATTTTCGAATCTTATTAGAAACAGGATTCTCTCGCAATTTCTATCTCATTTAGGATTTATGTTGGAGTGCAACACCTAATTCTGATAGGTTTCTATCTTTTATGACTTGCCACTTTTAACAACTACCCATTACGGCAGTTACTACTTTTAGCAGGTTTCCATAAATAGCGGGTTTCTATAAATAGCAGGTTTCGGGTGAAATGAAAAGGGGAATTGAGATTCGTTACTTTATAGGAGATGCGTTGCCAAGTGGAGATTTATGTTCTCATCATCGAACCTTCCCTTTCGGGAATGGGGACAAAAGTAGGTGTCTACAGGTTTCAAGTATGAAATCCCCTTAAAGATTACTCCTTTTGAGACATTTCCTAGTTCAAGTGAGTGTAATCATCACAAGAACATCATAGGATTAGTAAACTTGAAATAAGAAAGGTAGAAAATTGGATTAAATCATAGTAATTTTTATTAGGGATTCGGTTTACCTTGTTAGGGTTAGGCCAGGTTCCCGATTTATACTCCCAATTTCTTTGATGTTTAGAAAAATTGTAGGAAAAATAAAGGTTTTTGAAGATTGAATTTGTGTTTGATGTTGAGAGGAAAAGTTCGTATTACGAGTTCGTATTAAAATTCTTCTCCCCAAAATCTTGTGGAAAAAAGGGGTTTAAATAGGGGATTAGTCGGCTAAAAAACAAACCACGTCATTGCAGGGTAGCACCAGGCGCTGCTGACGTGTCGCATATGCCGCCAAAATAAGGACGATGACATCGTCCTTCTTGTATCGGGGGCTTTGTACGACCTTGGAGCGCAATGTTGTGCTTGGTGGTTAATTCAAGAATTTGCGACTAAAAACCCACCTTTTGAATTCGGGATTTGTATTTGGACTCGGTTTTACGGGACGCAGCCCGCCACGCTCGGTTTTGTGGGCCAGCACCCGATTTTGGATTTCTTAATGACATTTTGATTGGAAGTGAACTTGTAAAACCAATGGAGAGGTCCATTGGGTGAGATTGTGTTTGGATTTTGATCTTGAATTTTGGAAATTGAATGTTGTACCGAGATCCGAGATGGGAACGGGCTCGGGAATTGGACTTTGGATTTTGGATTTTGGAATACATCGTAGCAATTGGGACTTACCCACGGAGTTTCACCAACCACCTAGCAAGGAAAATGATTTCTTCATTATCCCATTAGGGGAGACACGGATTAGGTGTTTACGGTTGCAATTTGGTTTTAGGATAAAACCATCAAAGCATGGAATTGTATTTATACACAAAGCTAGATTAGTTGCTAAAGGTTACAAGCACATTCACGACGTGGATTGTGTTGAAACCTTATGCATAATCGTAATGGTCAAGTCTGGATCCAAATAATACTTGAAATGAAGGCTACTTTATGAAATCCAAGTATTGATTTAGGCAAGCAATTGGGAATTGGAATTGTATTTTAGTGAAGCTATTAAATATTTATTCATAACATATACATGAATCTTATATATTTATAAGAGGTTTAGTGGGAGTACGTAAAACTCAATTGGTCCTATGTGTATCACACATATCTCACCATTGTGAAATAACATTCAAATGCTAATGACTTAGATTTGAAATTATTTATCAATGATGGACCAAGGATAAACTTAGTACATATTGGGTATTAAGATCTATTTACAAAGATCTTAGAATATTGTTTTAGATTAAGTAATGGCATTTACTAAATCAAACACGAAAGACTCCATTGGAGATATTCGACCCATGTGAATAAATCTAAGTAATGAATATTTGAACTACGTATAAGCAATTACTAAGTTAAATATCAAAGAATCTAAATGAGGTTATTCACCTATATTATATGTCAAAGAATCTAGCTGGATTCAGTATCTACTTAAACCAGATGAGCTAAAGTTACATGGATAGAATTCAATTGAGAATAATTATGCAAAAGAATTTATCATGTATGATATAATACGAGGATCGCCAAAATGTATCGTATGGCTTTAGGCATGACGAACATATACCAATCTCTATTGATCTAAGTTAAGATCAACTAGATTGAGATCAAGAAAATCCTATGGTACTTGAAAAGGTAAATTAGAATAGTTCTTGATTCAAGGAAATAACGATATGCTAAATATTGATGCTACGCGCATAAGGACCGGCAAGGGATCAAGCAAGATTCCTTTGGAGTTAACCATTGGCAAAGACGAGGTAAAAATTCAAGATAGACTGTCAGGACCGGTCATGTGACTAACAAACGTCTATCAAGTGAACTTGAATGTGAAAAGTTAAAAATGGTCCCTGATCGGAAGTTTTGTATAAGGTGGACGCATAGAAAACGCTAGACGACTAGAATGCAAGATGACTAGTAGTTCTATTTCTTGAACTATGAAGACATGGAAATATCTTAATCATTTGCATGGATACTTGACAAGACTAGTATCAGACAAGACCTATGAAACTGTACTGTAAGAGATGCAAATCTTTCATAAGTAAATTTCATTATCTTATTAGACACTAATCCTCAATACCTGAGTGATTTGAGATTACTTGTTTGAGAACTGGTTACTTTTATGTTGCCAACCGTCGCAACATAAAAGGAGACCAGAACGGCAACACTTGGGTAATCACCTATCAAACAAAATCTAACCTTAAGATAACAAGATTAGGATTGTCCTCCCATAAATCGGGATGAGATGCCAAAAGTTGTACAAGGCCGCTTGGAGAGCTAGAGACTTTAAAATTCATGGTTGTGCTCAGATGAATCATAGGTTATGATTATCTGTTTATTTGACCAGTTGAACTCTGACACCGAGGAATACCTCTGAACGTAATTAGGATGACTAGTCTTACCTTATGTTCATGAGTAGGCATCGAACTACAAAGGAAATGGGAAATGAACACTTGTCCTTGAGGACAATTGGAACACTGAAGGAAATAATGCCCTTGGTCCAAGTTTGCATTTAAGGAATTTAATGCTAAGTCTAATAGATGTGGTTCAGTACTAATTACGCAAGTTAATTATTCAGTTAGATCAAGTGATCTGAATGCTTAGCTGGAGACCGCTTCATTTCAAGTGAAATTAATGTTATTAGTATCACAACTTACTCTTGACTGAACCCGTAGGGTCACACAAATAGTACGTGAACGGATCAAGTATTTAGGTGAATATTATATTCAGCAAATACTCTAATTATGGATATTCATAAAGGACGGATGTTGGTTTCAGTGGGAGTTAAACAAACTATCAAAAGACAAAGAATGAATATTTGCCGGAAATGAAGTTATTACCGGAAACGGAAATATGGTTCATAACGGAAATATAAATATTATCCAAGTCGAAGATATAGACGGAAACGGAAATATGGTTCGTGTTGAAAATATTATCGGAAATAGAAATATTGCCGGAAACAGAAATATTACCGGAATCGGAAATATTGTCGAAATTGAAAATTGGAAAGATCATCGGAAACGAAAATATTGTTCGAATCGGAAATCAATTCCGGAATCGGAAAAACAAATCGAAAACTCGACGAGCGATAGGCCAGCACATGGGCAAGCCCATCGCTCGATGAGCCAGCTCCAGAGTGCATCGCAGTACCCCAGGCAGCAAGGCCCAACGCACAGCAATGCACGCCAGGCCCAGCGCCCAAGCGCGCGCACGCACCTGGAGCTGGCCAGCGCTATTTGGGCTAGTGCACAAAGCAAGCTTCAAGGCTTTGCTTGTGCACCAAGTTGGCCGGCTGATCTATGGTTTTGGTGGTTTTGGGAATTTTCCAAAAACTGCCAAATTCGTTCTAGGGTGTTTGCTCCTAGGGTTTTTTCCTATTTCCTATAAATGCATGGCCTATGGTAATGAATTAAACACACAATTCAATACACTTTGCCTATCACCTAAAAGTGAGGTCCCAAAATCATAAACCTTATTTTATATCCTAGTTGGTACGATTTATGGCGGATTCGAATGTGTTGTGGACTTTCTACGGAGGGACGACGTTTGGCATTCTAACTTGTTCTTGTTCAGTTCGGGAGCAGCAAGGGAAAGCACGCATCACAAAGTGTGTTCACTAAATTATGCTTAATGATCATGTGCATTTAATTTGGATTCTGACATTTATGGTTTATTCCGCATGATATTAGATTGGTCATAACCTAACAGTGGGACATGTAAGGGGTGTATTTTATGGTAATCTTAGTATCCCTTTTTTTACATCCAAGGGTTCATAAATATTTAAGTGGGTGGTGAGTCGTTAATAGTTTTGGATTTATGCGTGCACATGGATAAAGGGTGGGATGAGATTACATATAATTACTTAACTGTTATGATTTATTATTTATTTATTTTTACTTAAAATGGATATCAAATCGTAGATTTCAAAGACATAATGTTGTTGAATATAAAAGACTATTCATCTAGGTAATTGATCAGACATATAATTGACAAGAAAAATACGTAGCTCAAAGTTATCTTAAGAGTATGATGAAGGCGAAATTGTAATACATTTTTGAGTAAGATAATAGGAGCACGAAATGGAGTTGGTCAAGAGTAATTCTTGAATAAATTGTAAGTTTCTTAGATATTATTATAAAACCATCTTAACATATAACATTAGGCGATTCTGATGATTTGTATTCTATCTCTTCCTGGCTACCTTAACAACCTATTTAATATAAAGGTGTAAAATTGAAAAAAGCAAACGACCGAAAATACTGCTTAGAACCATGTTCCCGGAGTCTTGTATTTACCATATTTGATGTAATAGACAATATATTTAAATGTACGGTATATGTGTTTCAAATGCTAATAACCTGTAAATTAATTTATAATATACTCCGTATTACATTGAAAATATTAAATATAAAACAATAATAATATTGCAAGGACATTTTATGTGGACAGACTAGACTCCGTTTTTCTCAAAAGTTAACTTATAGCAAATAGATCCTTTAAATAGTATGTTTTCTGATCATAACTTACATTGATATATAACAGATTAATGATTAATCCATTAACGTATCGTGTTTGCCATTTCTAATTAAATTAGTTTTGATTTTTTAAAAGTTAGTACGGGGTACTTTGTATTTAGATTAGTAAATCGTACATCGCACATGTGCTACACTAGTTAAACATACTACCATAAACGCGTGCCTACAAGTACTAGCAGTCTAGAACCCCCTAATTAAGTACACTGTCGAGGTTTCTTCCCTTGAAGTACCAGCAGTCTAGAATCCCCTAATTACGTTCCCCAAGCACTCATGCACCTTAAACTTCCTAATAAGTACAATATCTTAACCTCAGTTTTAATCAAGTACTTATCACAAATTAAATTAAGAAAGCAAAAGCATAGAAAATAAAACTGACCCAATGAGCAAGGATTACATGTTTGATGTTTACAATGTGTTGTATGGGCACATAAATAAAAAGTTGTACCCTTAACACGGGCATACAAGAGAATATTGCTTGTGGTGTGGTCATTCACATTACTATCATTATTTATTCATTTGTCCCTATTTTGTATTTATGTGTAGACATTGTTTATTGAGGTGTCCTTCAAATATATTGCACGATGTTGATGTCTTAAACTTTTTTGTGGTTTTTTGCAGCTATATGAACTCACTTGCTATAGTTTTAATTTATTTGGCCAAAATTTAAGTTGCTATGTCTCTATCAAAGGTGAGGGGTGCACCACCTAATTGATCATTCAATTAAATTAACTAAGAGAATAATATGGCAATATCTTGATGATATTTTCTTCTTTGAGTTTCTTTGAAGTTACTCTAGGCCGCGCCTAGTTCTTTATAAAGCTCTTATTTATTTACTAGTTTGTGCGCGTGTTATTGCACGGGATATTTATATTTATATCAATTATTCTTGATAGAAAATATGGAGATAATTTTTGTGACTTTCTGTATTGTAATAATTATTTTTTTAAAAGGACAAAATATTGGTTAAAGTTGATGAAATTCAGTTTGTCTAATTGGCATGTGTATTATGCAGATATATATTTGCTTAACACAAATTGATGATACATTTAAACAATAATATTGGTCGCCTAAGATGTAATAATACTTTGATCCCTTTGTTTTCTTTTGTTCTTCTTGCATTCTGTTTAGGGTATTTGATACGATAATATATACGGAGTATAAAGAGTAACCGATAGTGTATTATGTTAATATTGTAATATTCTAGATATACGGAGTTACCTGATTATATCCTTCCCAATGTGTGTGTGTATATATATATATATATATATATATATATATATATATATACACACACTCAAATGAGAAGGGAGCTTAAAATGAGAAGAATGAGAAGCAATCTCGTGCGTTCGCTAAGATCAGATATAACCACTCATATACGTCTACCTAGCGCATTCAATAATGGCATAATTGTAAATATTGCAAAAAAAAAAATCGAGTAAATTATGGAAAGAAAAAAAGGAACTTTCTCTCTCCTCGCGAGATACTCTCAGCTCTTCTCTCCATTTTTTCTCTCCTTCGTAATTCTCTATCCTCACCGCCACCGTCTCCCCACCTGCTGCAACCACCGCCCCGCCACTATCTCCCACGCTGCCATCATCCATACGTCGTCTCCTCTGCTGCAATTTGTGAGATTTCTTTTATTTTTATTTTCTCCTCTCATACGATTCAACGAGCCATCTTTCGTCCCCCAATTTTGGAGATCTATCGTCTGTTGCTTTGGTTCATCTTCGATTTTCCATGTTAGGTATTTGATTTTTATTTCTTTTGTTTTTCGATTGAAGTTTTGCCCTAGTTCGTTTTTCTTATTTCTGATTTTTTGATTGAGGTTTATGAATTAGGGCTTTCTTTTCTTCGAATTAGCGTATTTTGATTATTTTTTATTTATTATGCTAATGAATTTCTCTTTCCCTCTTTTTTTTTTGTTTGTATGCTGTAAATTTTAAATTTTGATAGTTAGGTCGATTTCACGAGAATAATCTTTTGATGGTTTATTTGTGTTCTTCAATTGGTTGAATTAGTTTATGATTTGAAGTTTTGTTCATCTTTAATTGAAACCAGTGCTTGTATTTATCGATTTTCATTGAAACTTTTGAACTCAAGTTGTTATCCTTAGTTTGTGTGTGTGTGGTGGTGGGGGGGGGGTGGAGTAATGATTATGAATCGAGTTATTGGGTAATTGCATCCAGTGAAAATGCCAGATAAATGTTGGGGTTAAACCCACATATTGTGCCTTCTATGAAGGTTGATAGGCCTGAACTTTTGATGATTGGAATTGATGTAAGAACCCTTTTCATGTCGAATAGTGTGTTGTTGTTAGAGAAGACTTTTGGGGCTAGGGAAATTACACTTTTGAACCCTGTTTGGATTCATTCTAAGGTGTCTGGGAAGCCCTTTTACGCAATTTTGCATAGGATTGATGTGGGGATTGTTATTGATCTGGAACCTGCTAGGACTGAGGACCTGACGTTGTCGATTGCTGGGGCGATCTTCTGCTCATCTGATCAAATGAGTAATAAATTTACTCATTTGCACAAATTGAGTTCCATTGATAAAATGTCAAGTTTTTCTATTATAATGGTGAATGTTGGGTTCTTATTTCCCAGGGGAATAATCATGTGTTGGGTTTTCAATCCTAAAATCATACTTGTTCAAAAACCATGGAAAGATGTGGCAGGAAAAAAGAAAGGCAATTTTTTGTATAGCTAAATTCTTGGGTCAGAGGATCTGACCAGATATTTCCGGTAAGACCACTCTGATCGAAGACCCACTTTACTCAAACTTGAGACACAGACAAATAAGAGAATGTGCATCAACCTGCCCTTTCTATAGGTTAGCTTAGTCGAATTTTAGTCTCATAGTTTTCAAACTAGGAGATAACAACTAGGACACATAGAACATGAAAAGGAACTCAACAGAAGAAGAAAAAAAAATTGCATTTGATGTACGTTTATACCAGGTTGTTTCTCTAAGAAATTACATGTTGTTCTTCTAACATTTATCTCATTCTTACCTAACTTAGGGACCTAATGCCAGTACAGAAAAAAGGACTTCAATAAATTCATATTTATCAAAGTTCCATGAGGCAGCATCTTCCTCAAAATTGTCTGAAAAAAACTTAATTTTGCAGTACTTTATGAATTATATTTTGCTGAAATAAGTTAATAGTTTGTATAAGTTGAACAAATAGACCTTAGTTGTTTCTTACTCGCTTTTCAACTACAGGTGACACTTGTGAAAATGGTGAATGAGGCAACATCAAACATACCTGACTGGTAGTCATAATGAGACGTGAATACGTGATGAAATCCAATACCGAGATAATGTTGTATCTTTCAGTAATGAAGCTTCATTGACGCGAGATAGATCCAAAATACTCAAAACATAGAGCATCCTTGATAGTTGATACTAAATGTTTCTTTTTCTATTCCTTTTAAGTCACCACCACCCCATATTTTGTACTGTCAATGTACAACAGATTTTGCACCATAGGTAATAGACTAATAGTGCATAGGTTAAGCTGTAAAAATACTTCCCTCAAAAACAAAAACAAAAGCTGTAAAAATACAGAGATTCCACTAAAACTTTTGTGTTAATATAGAAAATTTCTTGTGCAAACTCTTTCATCTATGTTTGTAGATTTGATTATTATCTTGAGTCTCGTTTTTTAACTCTTCGACATCTGATCAAATGAGCAAAAAATTTACTCATTTGCACAAATGAGTAAATTTATTTTGCTCATTTGTGCAAATGAATAAATTTATTTTGCTCATTTGTGCAAATGAGTAAATTTATTTTGCTCATTTGTGCAAATGAGCAAAAGTGAGTAAGTCTAGGATGCATTTTGCTGATTGTTTGAATGGCCTTATTCTATTCACTAGTGAATACTCCCTCCGTCCCTCAATACTCGCACCGTTTTGACTGGGCACGCTTGCCAATGCACAACTTTGACCACCAATATCTTTAACTACATATTATAAAAACTTATAAAAATATTAAAAATTTGAAAATATACATTAGGATGAATCCAACAATATATTATATACTAACATTTGTTTTCATATACTAGAAATAAAATAGGGTCAAAGTGAATTATGTGAATAGTGCAAAAAGACAAAACGGTGCGAGTATTAAGAGACAGAGGGAGTAGTTGTTAATTCTTCCTCTTTCCGGTGCTTATAATTTATATTTTTGGCAACTACTTAATAAGTAGATCGATAATCTATAAATCAAAATTTGAGTTCGCTGTAGATAATGGCTCTGGTTGCAGATTTCTTGCTTGTATGGCTTCCTGCACCCACCGTCTCCTGGAGACCAGCTCTCACACTCAGTGTAGGACCTGTGGCACGGTTTTTCTACGGGTGTCCTGACGATGCATTGTATTCAGAATGTTACCATGTTATTGGAGGCTATTTATCCCTGTGAACGATGCATATAAGAAGAACGTATGCATCATTTTCTCTATCTTGGTGGTAGTTTTGTTCCCTGGTTGTGCTGGATGTAGATCAAAATGAAGTTAGAAGACACAGCTTCTGTAAACAAGTTCTTTCAACTTTTTGTGTTATAACAAAATTGTTGCTAGAGAAACAGAGCTTTATTTCGTGTTGGCGCGATAAAAATGGGTAAATATTTTAGTCTATTAGACACCTCTTCTTACAGTGACATTCCTCAAAGCACCTTACGATCTTCTAGTGGTTAAACTTATTCTTAAAGCCGGAAGTTTTTGAGGGGATGCACACTGATGGAATGATGGATCTGGACTGCATCCCCATCTTGTTCCGCAAGATGTTGTCTCAGACTATGTAAAACCATGCAACGTCGACATCAACATTGGATCCAGAACATGCTATCCTCAAGTATCTGAAGACTATGTTACCAAGTGCCTCAGAAAAGATAGAGGAACAACTAGTGTATCTTTGGGCTTTAGGATATCTGGCCTACAGATATACCAAGGTGAAAATTCTGGTTACTGGAAGCCTGACAGGAAGCAAATTCAGAAGTTTACAGTAGATGATGTCAGATCAGTTTTCAGGAAGCTAATTTCTTCCAACCAATCAGTTTCCCATCCTGATTCTGCTCTTGGATGTGTCCTGCCTGACAGGAAGCAAATTTAGAAGTCTGCTATTCAAGCTCAACATGCTGGAACAGGTTATGTTTGATGTTCTCCATTCAAGCTTACGGTGAATGTTATGAATCTAATACATTATCATATGTTTCATGCCTATGACTCCCTAAAAACCTAATGTCTCTGCAATTTGCATTCCTAAAACAACTTTCATCCTATGAATCCTGGCTTTTCTGCATTCTCAAGCTGCTGTTATAACTTGTAAGTGTCACCACCTATAGTTTACCTCCTGCCTTGTTGCCTACACTGTCGGTTTAGGGCTAAATAATATGTTTATCCAGATACTCCTTGGTGTACGAAGGTAACCCCTTATTGGAAGGTGCAGTTGTTGTGACGGATTACTAAACTTGTGCATACTGATACAAAATACGGAGTAAATTATTTTGCATGCATGGCCTGTAAGTTAACCGGCTATAAGAACTATTTTAAACGTGTTTTCTTCTTGTTGAAGCTGGAGTGCCCCATCTGAAATGGTTTGGAGTTGAAGGTGAACCAAGTCTGGAAGACCAATTTAACTACTGCAGTAGGGACTTGTCGCTGAAAACAATACTAATGCTTGCCGACCAGATAGTAAGTACTAAGTACCATCAATATCTTGTTGCTAAGTCTTATCTTTATTTTGCTCATTTGAATCTATTTAAAGACAATAGCCTACTAGCTCAATAGGTAGAGCATTGTGCAAATGCACAAAAGATGTGGGTTCGAATCCCACGTAGGTCAATCTTTACTTTTTGTTCGAGAGGACATCATTTAGCACAGGAGACAACCATGATTACTCTGCTCAGTTAGTTGAGGTTGGCCAGAAGATTATTGAGAAGATTGCTTCGAGAAGGCAAGCCTGGTGGAAAGAGAAAGTCCGATTTGACAGGAATAGTCCCGCAGAGAAAAAGTAAATATATTTTGCTCTTTTATTTAGGGGGGGGGGGTAAAATAGAGAAAATTTATTACCAAAAGGAAGTAATACACGTAATATCCAAAACAAAGAAGCAAAGACCTTAGTTAAGGGAGCACATCCCGCTTCCCTAACTGACACAAACAACAAAAAAACAGGACCAACAAGCTAAACAAAACAACAAGCAGCACCAGCAGCATCAAGACCACATGAAGCAGCAAAACCCCAGCAACAGCAGGCCACAGATATAACAGAAGCACGCAGATGCACCAGCAGCTACATTGCAGCAGAAACAACAGTGCAGCCAAAAAAACAACAGTGTAGCAAAACACTAGTGCAGCAGAAGCAACAACTTCACCAGAATTAGCCTGCAACACAAGCAAGAACAGCCTGCAAAACAAGCAAGAACAGCCTGCAACAAACAAGCAGTAGCAGCAACACCTAAAGAAAAAAACCAGGCTAAAGGCCACAAACAACCAAGCCAAAGCAGCAGATTTTTAAAATTCAAACTTCAATATTTGCTCATTTAGAAACAATGAGCAAAAGTTTTGAATATTAACAAAACCGAACTTTAAAATATAATTAATGAACTTTAATATTTGCTCACAAAGAGCAAAAATTTAAAATTGAAACTATAATATTTGCTCATTTAAAAACAATGAGCAAATGTTTAAAATCCGAACTTTAATATTTGCTCATTTAGAAACAATGAGCAAGATTTTAAAATCCGAACCTTAATATTTGCTCATGTAGACTCAATGAGCAAAAATTTAAAATCGAAACTATAGTATTTGCTCATTTAGACACAATGAGCAAAAAATTTAAATGGAAACTATAATAATATTTACTCATTTAGACACAATGAGCAAAAGTTTAAAGTTCGAATGTTAATATTTGCTCATTTAGACACAATGAGCAAATATTTTAACATCCGAACTATAATATTTGCTCATTTAGACTCAATGAGCAAAAATTTCAAATCAAAACTATAACATTTGTTCATTTAGATATAATGAACAAAAGTTTAAAATCCGAACTTTAATATTTGCAAATTTAATCGAAACTATAATATTTGCTCATTTAAAAACAATGAGCAAATGTTTAAAATCCGAACTTTAATATTTGCTCATTTAGACACAATGAGCAAAAAATTTAAAATCCGAACTTTAATATTTGCTCATTTAGAAACAATGAGCTAAATTTTAAAATCCAAACTTTAGTTTAAAGTTCAGATTTTAATATTTGCTCATTTAGACACAATGAGCAAAATTTTAACATCCGAACTTTAATATTTTCTCATTTAGACTCAATGAGCAAAAATTTCAAATCGAAACTATAATATTTGCTCATTTAGACACAATGAGCAAAAGTTTAAAGTTCGGATTTTAATGTTTGCTCATTTAGACACAATGAGCTAAATTTTAACAACCGAACTTTAATATTTGCTCATTTAGACTCAATGAGCAAAAATTTCAAATCGAACTTTAATATTTGCTCATTAAGACACAATGAGAAAACGTTTAAAGTTCGGATTTTAATATTTGCTCATTTAGAAATAATGAGAAAATTTTTAACATCCGAACTTTAATATTTGCTCATTTAGACTCAATGAGCAAAACATTCATATCGAAACTATAATATTTGCTCATTTAGACTAAATGAGCAAAAGTTTAAAGTTCGAATTTTAATTTTGCTCATTTAGACACAATGAGTAAAATTTTAACACCCGAAATTTAATATTTGCTCATTTATACTTAATGAGCAAAAATTTCAAATCGAAACTATAATATTTGCTCATTTAGATATTATGAACAAAAGTTTAAAATCCGAACTTTAATATTTTATCATTTAGACCCATTGAGCAAATGTATAAAATCCGAACTTTAAAATTTACTCATATAAAAACAATGAGCAAAAATCTAAAATTGAAATTATAATATTTGCTCATTTAGACACAATGAGCAAAACTTTAAAGTTCGGATTTTAATATTTGCTCATTTAGACACAATGAGCAAAACTTTAAAATTGGAACTATAATATTTTCTCATTTAGACACAATGAGCAAAAGTTTAAAATCGAACTTTAATATTTGCTCATTTAAATACAATGAGCAAATGTTTAAAATCCGAACTTTAATATTTGCTCATTTAGACACAATGAGCAAAATTTTAAAATTCGAACTTTAATATTTGCTCATTTAGACACAATGAGCAAAAGTTTAAAGTTCGGATTTTAATATTTGTTCAATTAGACCCAATATGCAAATGTTTAAAATCCGAACTTTAATATTTACTCATTTAAAAACATGAGCAAAAAACTTTTGCTCATTGTTTCTAAATGAGCAAATATTTTAAAATCTTCATATTACTTAAAATTCAAAAAATTTGCTCATTTTCTATAGTTTACACAAATGAGCAAATATTTTTTTGCTCATGTTTTATAGTTTACACAAATGAGCAAATATTTTGCTCATTTTTTAATTTTAAAGTTCGGTTTTGTTAGCATTAAAAACTTTTGCTCATTGTTTCTAAATGAGCAAATATTTTAAAATCTCATATTATTTAACGTTCAAAAATTTGCTCATTTTTTAAATTTTAAAGTTCGAATTCATTAATATTCAAAAATTTTGTTCATTTTTTAAATATAATTGATTCAAAAGTAAACAAAATACAAAGAGTTGCCTATGTAGGATTCGAACCTACATCATTGTGCAATTGCACAAAGCTCTACCAATTGAGCTAATAGGCATTACTAATACTTGAAAACAAAACAAATAAAGACCACTCGGAATCAGCATGCCCAAGACCAGAAAATTTTTAGAGAAAAGGGGCACTATACAACATCAATCCAGCATACACTACTACATTATGATGAAAACCAATCTTTCGTTCAAACAAAAGCTGATTATGCTACATTCAGATACTACCTCGTTTCGAACTTAGCTATTTAGCATACATTGCTACATTGTGAACACTTATCGTTTACAAGCTGATTGCTACATTCAGATGCTGCAGCATCCATTCTTGTACAGTAAAGTGATGAAAACCAATCCTTCAGAAGCTGATTTGCTACATTATTGAAGCATCCATTCATGTACTATAGTAAAAATGATGAAAACTAATCGGAATGGACTAGAGTTGATCACAACCAGGCGCGCAACATTGTTTGCAGTATACGGCAGACTAAATCACTAAATCAGGATTTCACTGTCTTTCCAATGTAGAGAATTGGTGTTTCAGTCAGGATTACAGTTAAAACAAATGCAAACTCATCCATTGGTCATATGATAGTAGTAAACAATCTTACAATCTCTATTAAAATCAAATTAGAAAATAAAATGGCACTAAACTCAAAAGAATTTAAAAAAATTCTTGATTTTTTTTAATTGTTAAAAATTCAAATCTTTAGACTGCATTAGGGTAAGGCAAATAACCCATTACTTCCTAAGAACTCTCCACTTTAGAACTCTTCTTAAAACCTCCATTAACACTGCCACCACCGCCACCGCAACCTTTAACAAGAGCATAATACTTCAAGAAGAAGGCCACCGTCAAAACCATCCACTCCAAACAGAAGAGCACAACACAGAGCCCACCTGCCAACTTCAATATCATAACCCCACTTGATTCCTCCACATATTTTTACTACATTATATTTTTGGTTGAATGGCTAAATACTGCACTATTTTGAGCTAAAAATGCACTTCCTTTTTTGGTGTTGTGAGGGGGTCGAAAAAGCACGAGGCTAATGCGTGACCTCGTCCCTCGTGGGTGTGACGCTTCTTTTTGTCAAATCAAGTGTAATTGGATTTCCTGTGAGTATACACCCAATTGACTAGTAATATAGGAGTCGCCATTCAGTTTTTAACGACAATGAGAAAAACTGACAAAACCCGGTTATCGTGACATAAAGGGAGTGCAATTATGTTTGACCACGACGGCCGTAGGTTCCCTTGTGATCCCTGGTGTGGGGATATCTCAACATACACCCGCAAGGTAGAGATTGAGGGTTCGGGGGACCGTAACTACCGAGAGGAGTACTTCGCTCGTCGATAACTCCAGAGGCAGGATATCCTTACTAGCTCAGCATAAATAATTGAAGGGACATGCGTTAACTATTAAACTAATCTGAGTTGATTTTAGCAATATGCAACATATAATACTAGATCGATCATGATTATCTGATTTAAATAGTATTAAGAGACCTAGCATGATAATCCAATTTCCCGAAAATATTATATTTGTTAGGCGTGATAGAACAATCAGATTTAGTTAGTTTAACAGTTCATAAAAAGGGCGAGGAAAGCAATTAAATCATCGAGAAGGGGCACATTACGACGCACCCTTGAGAGGTGCGTCACGATTCTCAGAAAACTAACCACTTTGACTTTGCTATTTCTCCTTTTCAAAGCCAGGCGTTGAAAATAGGGTCTACGCTGTTTTCTTAGCCAGATTCGGATTCCTGAAATCCGTAGTGTTTGAGACTTAATCGAGTCTTTTAGTGCGTATAAATTTCATGACGGAATGCGTCTGGGCCCGTTACGAACTCTAGGCTCGTTAGGATTTTAATTAATACGTAACTCTTATTTCCGAATCATATTAGGAATAGGATTCTCGCAGTTTTCTATCTCATTTAGGATTTATGTTGGAGTGCAACACCTAATTCTGACAGGTTTCTATCTTTTATGACTTGCCACTTTTAGAAGCTACCCTTTACGGCAGTTACTATTTTTAGCAGGTTTCCATAAATAGCAGGTTTGGGGTGAAATGAAAAGGGGAATTGAGATTCGTTATTTTATAGGAGATGCATTGTCAAGTGGAGATTTTATATTCTCATCATCGAACCTTTCCCTTTCGGGAATAGGGACAAAAGTAGGTGTCTACAGTTAGCCCCCACTTTGACTGAGTCTTGGAGTAAGACGATGGTCAAAGTACTAGACAGAGTGCGTCACACAAGCCATGATGTATGTGACCTGTTTTGCGAGGGTCTCACGAGCCCCCGAGTGATAACATTTGACTTAAGGGTCATCACTTTAAATGTCGACATATCCCTCACGTGTCATTGGGATTTGTTAACTGATAGTATAGAAACTTCCTCACTTTGTCATTGGAAGGATCTAAAGGTGCGTAGAAACTCCCTCACTTTGTCATTGGGAGTAGCTAAAGATGTTTTCAAAATCAAAGCTATAAAGTGTAATTGGGCCTGGCCAAGCCCAATCACGAGGTAAAAATGTTTTTAAAGATTCTCATTTTCAGGGTTAGCTAAACGAGAAAACCCCCTTGTTTTTATGAGACGTAAAACGAAGGAAAATTCAACACATCGCTCTTTTTTGGAAAAAACGGAAAACCAATCCCTTAATGTTTGGAAAAAGGGAAAACCAATCCTTTAATTTTTGGAAAAAGGGAAAACCAGAAAAAGTTATCGCTGCAGCGACTAAGGACCTGCGCGGTTAGTGGCGCAGACCCCGCCGGCTAAAGATGGCGAGCCTGTCCGCTAAGGGTGGACACCCCGTCCGATAGAAGTGGACGAATCTGTTTTTGAAATTTGAAAATAAGGACCTACGCGGTTTGTGACGTAGACCCCGCCGGCTAAAGATGGCGAGCCTGTCCGCTAAGGGTGGACACCCCGTCCGATAGAAGTGGACGAATCTGTTTTTGAAATTTGAAAATAAGGACCTACGCGGTTTGTGACGTAGACCCCGCCGGCTGAAGATGGCGAACCTGTCCGCTAAGGTTGGACACCCCGTCCGATAGAAGTGGACGAATCTATTTTGAAATTTGTTTGTGCTTTTTGAAAATAAGGACCTACGCGGTTTGTGACGTAGACCCCGCCGGCTGAAGATGGCGAGCCTGTTTGTGTTTTGAAGATCTCATTTTTTGAGAACTGAGGACCTGCGTGGTTAGTGACGCAGACCCCGCCGGCTGAAGATGGCGAGTCTGTTTTATTTTGAAGATTTTATTTTCTTTTCATTTTCGAAAACTGAGGACCTGCCCGGCTAGTGACGCAGACCCCGCCCGCTGAAGGTGGGCGAGCCCTGTCCGTTGAGGGTGGACGTCCCTGAATTCGTTTTTTAATTTGGAACTCGCGTGGTTCGATCTTGCCTGATTGAGGTGGGCAAGTCCCTATTTCATTTTTTTTTCTTGTGATTTTTTTTGAGAATTTCTTTTTATTCATTCTTGTAGGAGCGAATTCTTCCGAGGGATGCTCGGATTTAGTTGCAACCTGAATGTGGGTTGACAACGTGCTTAGACGGACCATTGTCTTGTGGTCATCTTCTTTCATGGTTTTGAGCTAGTCTTTATGGCTCAATTTTTCCATTACCTGGGTCCTTGATTAGGGGACTATGTATAAGTATCAACGGCAACCTTTGTCTTGAGGTCGTAATCCGATTTTATCTTTTGAGGTTATCCAAACACGGGACTTCGTACAGTGTAGTATGGGAATACCGTTTTAACTTTGCACACTTTCTTTTGAAATATATATTTTCTTTCGAGCCCCCAAGCACTCGTGCTTGACGGTCATTTTTTGTCAAAGAGGTTCCTACGCATTTTGTAATGTCTTTGATCGTGTTTGGGATCGTGCTCGTAAGTGCGAGCGATCTTCGTAGTGGTGTGCTACTTTGACAAAGTCGTGAGGTGCGACTTTCGGCAATTTTCAAGTCGAATGAGTATGGCAGGACCCACTAGAAGTTAGGGCCTTTTTTGAGCCTGGGTACATTTTCGGCGCCCAGGCCTGGGCGTTGAAATAATTCACGCCCAGGTGGGGCGTTGAAAGTGTTGTTTGGGCTGCTCTTTTGATGACAAAGTTGGCCTTTTGTTCATTCGTTTATTTCACTTGAAAGTTCTATGCATTCTCTTTTCTTTTGTTTTTTCTTTGTTTTTAGAACGTGATGATTTTCTTGAGAAGCCGTAGCCGATTGGTGGACTACGATGCTTGTCGCTTTGGGGCGATTATTTTAAGGAACTGTTGCTCTTAAGGCGTACAGTTATTGTGACAGTTGGGCGAGTCTATATGGCCCGAGGAACATACCTTGAGGCGTAAGACTTTGACCGCTCTTGTTGTTGTATATTTTTTATTTTGACGCGTTCGTGAATGTTCGATACTTGGAATGATGACATGTATGTGCGAACGAGCGTTTATAGAATGGCCGTTGTGTGCGGTCCATTAATCAGTTTGCTGGAATCATTTTGTTTTTTGAGCAATGACTGATTTTGAATAGTTTGCTTAGAAGCTTGATAGGGTTCAGGCCCATTCATGAAGTGGGCTCAAACATCGTACCCTTTTTGTTCAAACATTTGCTTCGAGACCCTTTTTTTTATTATGGTTGTTTCGTAGCTTGGAGCCCCCAAGTATGCATGTTGGGATGCTTTCTTTTGGCGTACGATTTTTGTAGGTTCTTTTGAGAAAGATGCCTTGGGGTTCCGCTCGTGTAGGTGCGAGCTATCCCTTCCGTGGTAGGTAATATTTTGCTACCTTTAATCCTTAATGTAGAAGTCGTGTGGCTTGCATTTTGAATTTGGGCGATAAGTAGTCTTTGCCTCTTACTCTTGGTCGTGCTCGCATTAGTGCAATGTGCCTTACTCTTTTTTAGGCTTGTACCGTGGGATGGTTGAACTTACGGTGCGACGTAGGCTTGTGTGGCCTAACCGCATGTATTAGAACATTTCTCCAGGTGTTGGGATATCATCATTATTTTTTGCATTGGAGTACTTCATCACGCCTCGTTCAGGTGCTCGAACAAGTGTAGCACCTTCTGCGTGGGTTTGCATGGATTATTACTTCGTTCGATGCGAGGATTCATAGGTGTTTCTTTCTTATTTTTATATCTGGGCAAAACATGGCTAGCAGAAAGATTCAGCGCCCAGGCTGGGGCGTTAAAGATATTGGCGCCCAGCTCTGGGCGTTGAAAATGATTTCTGGGCAGACAGTTTTTTTTATTTTTTTTTATTTTTATCCTTGATTTTTCTTTTGCTTTTGCTTTGGAACGACATAAACTGTGTAACGGACGCTTGTAGGGCGAGCGTTATGTGCAGTAGTTTGATCGGAGTTTTGGTGACTCGTGATTTTCAGTTACCCTTGATAGTGGGGTGACTTTATATATTCTAAGTAGTGCTTTAGAATTTGGGAGGGGTTGTATCCATTCTAAGGTTCGTTTTACACGATTAAAGCTTAGGATTGTGCCCCTATGACATATGTATAGCATTAGCGTCGAGAATTTGCGATGAAATCGTCATTTCGAGCATTTTTAGAGTGTCTTTCTCAAGCCCCCAATTGTAGCTACGGGATTGGCTTGGTGCTATAATGCTTTGCATACATTTTTATGCATTCATGGTGACATGGATCATGAATAGTTTGAACCAGACTCGTTTAGTGCGAGGTACGTTCGAGTAGTGATTTTGCTACTTCTCTTGTAAATGTCGTATTGTGCGACATTGCCATGGTCAAGGTAGTCACATGTTGAAGTGTGCCTTGTCCAAAAGCTAGGTGCCTTTCTTTACCCATAATCATATTTGGAAATCTTTTGACTCACTTGCAAAATTGAGATAAACGCATACTTAGGTTAAACCAACGACACTTAATCACGTTCGAAGAAGTCTTTGAAAATTATTTGAAATCCGAGTCCTACTGTGTACAATCCGAGGTGTCCTAAGTAAGTTTGACTCATAGAAGGGTTCGTACAGGATTACATGGGTGTATCAAAATACTGTTGCGATTTTTGGAATGCTGTCTAAGGATTTGCTGGAAGCCAGGGTGCAGGCGCCAAGATTTTACTTGTGCCCGTGCGGCATATGCTTTAGGCTTTTAGGGCCATCCTTTCCAAAATTGCGGGAATATAAACCGTTTTCAAATAGACTTAGATTTACTTGGTGTATGACTGCACAAAAGGTCAAGGTATACTTAGTTCTTTCCCTAGCTCTTTCATTTCAATTTTTAGCCCCTAGTTGTTGTTATGTCTCCCCATTAATGATGCTTTCAGATTTCGATTTTAGATGCCCGTGTCATATGTCTGAGTAGGGTGAGCCTTGGTTAGGTGCCAAGTCCTATTGACAATGTCTGATTTTTTTTTCAAAGGGGATTAGCAAGCATTCGAATTACCATGAACGGGTGCCCTGAGTTCGAAGGAATGATGGGGTGATGCCGTAGAACAATCCTTTTCATTGCAAGCTTACTGCCTTTACTACTTGTTGGCGACTATGACTGTGTCTAGTGGTGAAAGAAGGTCTTTAAGCGAACGACTATGTCTAGTGGTAAAAGAAGGTCTTTAAGTGAGTTAGTTCGCTTTAGGGAGGGTCAAGTCGAGTACTTTAGTGTGAGTGCTCCTTCTGGCAAGGGTACGTGCCCTTATTATTTTTCGATGTGTGCTTATTTTGGCATCTTGATGGCTTGGATTCTT